>NC_068361.1:3267709-3352039 GCF_020536995.1 Dreissena polymorpha | reverse complement strand
ATGTTCCAAATGATTTTAAAATCTCACAATGAATGACAAAGTTATGGCCCGGACAAGCATTTTACCCTTGAACTCCAAAAGTGACCTTGATCTAAGTTCTTGGAGATATCGACGCAATTCTTTCGCGCGACACACGGTCCCATGATGGTGAACAAATCAAAACCAAGTCAATTAAAAATCTAACAATAAATGAAATAGTTATGGTCCAGACAAACTTTGTGTTTAAAAGCACTAAGTGACCTTGTGACCTAGTTTTTTTACCAGGCATGACCCATATTCAAACTTGACCTAGACATCATCTAGATACAACTTGTGACCAAGTTTGGTGAAGATCGGATGAATTTCGGGACAGACCGACAAAGTGACTTTATATAGCCCCCATTACACATAGGTAAGTGGGTATAATTACGCTTTATATTAATGCTAGCTTGTGTGATGTACTGCCTTTAGATATTGCATTTTTTGATACCATTTCGGTAAAAGAACTTAATTAATGAAAAGCTGGTCAGTGACCAAATTCCCATTGAATAAATGAAGAAAAGCCACAATAATATAAAATAGTCAACAATGGCAACAAATTAGCAGACAACACTAAACAGTATGACAATGAGGGCTAAATAGACAAAACAACAATAACATGAACTGGAGAGTTTCCACCTTGGCATGGACATTGGTTGTAGCACAAAACACACTCACAACAAGAGATGTGTTTGTAAGAAACACAATGCCCCTACTGTGCCGCTTTTTTTTATTTGACCTTTGACCTTGAAGGATGACATTGACCTTTCACCACTCAAAATGTGCAGGTCCATGAGATACGCATGTAATCCAAATATCAAGTTGCTGTTTTTCAATATTTCAAAAGTTATGATCAAACGTTTAAGTTTTGGTAAAAGTTTTGTACACACACACACACACCTTGACACGCACACACATACAAAGAAAGACAAGCCAAAAACAATATACCCCCCGTTCATTCGATCCAGGGGCATAAAAAGCCATTAATGCAAAGCATACTAGTCAAAGTCAACATCAGATATGGTCTTACTGTGGCTGCCTGTTAAATTATTCTTTCTTTTAGCCCTCTTAGTTACAATATAGCATTTAGTTTTTCAAATATCTGTGTATGGAAAATTTAAAGATTTTTATTAATGAAATATATACCTTTGAGAGTTCCATGGTACTGGAAGACAACTGATAATATTCCTTGTGGGTCTTCACATCATGTCCCAGATGCTTTGCAAGCAATTTTAGTTCACCATGAGTCATGTCAAGAATCTATAAAGCATGTTAATTCTTGATTATATTCACAAATATGCAGTCAATCATTCCAGTTTGCTGCCAAATTTAACAAATTTGTTTTGCATCTTCTACAGAAAAGATGTACACAAGAAAGCTTTTATCTGTATAGTTGTAGTCATTATGGTGCTCCAAATTCTTGTAATCACACCATGCATTTACAGAGTCAAAAAATTTTGTAATGTTTAATTCTGAAAAAGCCAACACGTGGTTTGGTATTTACATGATCCGCCATTTTGAAAATAGCTACTTCCTGTATATATGCCAAAATTTATGTTAAATATAACAATTGGGTCTAACAATTTAAAATCAATTATTGGGTTCTCACAGATAACCATTTTCTGTCATACAAAAGCTGCCAAAATCAAAGGTCTCCATAAAAGTTTTTATTATAATTTATTCACAAATTGATGGCAAGCAAATTCAACATAATTACTTATTTCTGTATAAAAGCCGAAGTATACATGTATGTATGTATGCCATTAAACTGGAAGAGAATGTAGTATAATTGCTGAAAGTCTAAATAAATATTGTGCCATAATAAAGAAACCTTCAGGTCACAATATCTCATCTGTACAGGGATATGAAACAAAGACCATAATTCTTAAATGGCTTAAGCAATCCCATATTTGCACAACTAGACTTTAGAAGTAATTGTGAACGATTGTACCAGTTTGTAAATAAAAAAATACATACATATAAAACAACACAACAATTTCTTGATTTAACAGCAAAGTTTAATATAAATAACAAATCTATGTATCAAAGACTAAAGTAAACAAAAGGACTGCAATGGTCGCTCAAGGTATATTGACAGCAAGTAAGAAATGCTGAACCAATGATTGGCAAATCGCCATGACAAAGTACCTTGGAACTTTTGAAGAATGTCTTATATGGTACCAGACAATATTTCTTACAATACTTCTTATATGAGACTCAACAGTATTTCTTATATGGGACCCAACAATATTACTTATATGAGACCCGAAAATTAGTGTAAACATGTTTATTTCTTATATGGGACCCTACGATGTTTATTACTTGTAAGAGGCCCAACAGATAACAGAAATACCATGGGTCAGACTGGCTGGCTCTTCACTTGGCTCCCTCCTATCATGGGTCAGACTGGCTGGCTCTTCACTTGGCTCCCTCCTATCATGGGTCAGACTGCCTGGCTCTTCACTGTCAGCAGTTGACATGGACTCTGAAAGAACCAAAGTGAAACCTGTAGATTGCATATGATCAGCACAGTCAACACTGGCATGTTGTATCATGAGAGGCTCTGACTCCTGTATAGATTCTAGACTGTGGGTGTCTTCAACAGTTGCCTCAATGACTGTAAACATATAATGTCAACAGTGGGGTCTTGTATGTCTATTATCCATTGGTGGGTCTTGCTGAAATCTATAGAAAATATATATTGGCTTGGATAACAGAAGGTTTTGCTATTATGTTTACGTGACATGGTTCAGAAAAAAAGGCCATATGAATGTGACAAAAATAAATTGAGTTTTTAAAATGTTCTTAAAGTTCGTTCTTTTCCTATTCAGATAATGTACACGTTTTATATGATCAAATGAAAACTTGTTCAAACCTATAATTTTGAAGAGATGCTGTGTGAACTCTAAAAATGTTTTTATATCAATGCAACTATTTTGACGATATAATTTTGCAAGAAGTTTTGTCCGTTGTTTACTACTATACATGTAATATGGCCAATTTGTATTGTTACACGTTCTAAATTAAATGAATTAGCATAGTGATTAAATTTGTGTGATGTTTGTCTAAAATAATTTTTAAACGTCGGAAAATAATGCATATCTTCACAACGTCATTTCTCCGTTATTTGACGTTCACACAAAAGGGGCCTTTTTCAGAAACGCGCCACATATATATAAGTATATAGTCAACAGTTGGGCCTTGATATTATTATCCATTGGTGGGTCTTACTGAAATCTACAGAAAAGTATATTGGACATTACAACTGAAGTTTTGCTGTTATGTATATCATAAGTTATAGTTTTTTGTTTACAGTGTATATTGGTTCCTCTACCCAAACAGTGCACGTATGACCAAGAAAAATTTGACGAGGAGTAATATGTGCACTGGAGGGGTAGAGGAACCCATATACACTGTGACAAAAACTTATAAACAATTTTATAATACTTCAAATTCTTTAAAACAGCCAAAAAATCCTTCATTTAACGGACAAAAATCCCTTTTTGCCATTCAAGATGTTAAAGACAATATCCACATGCCGCAACCCTTAATATGATGAGTAATAGAAGGGTGTCGTTTTTACGTACATATTATACGTGTATAAAAATGTATAACAACGGCAAATGCATTTCTGCAAAATATTTGAATGTCTGTGAACATGCCATAATTAGCTTTATGTTGTATTGTGTCATTGTATTCGTTGTGGATTCAGGGCTTTTTTTCCTTCTTTGCGATTGGCCATGGACGGACATTTCACAATTTTGACACGGCCAATTCACAATCCTTTCATGTCCGTGAATATTTACAAAAACGGCCGTTTAAATCGTGAAAAACGGACTGTTCGTGCTCAAAACTGTAAAAAGAAGAAGAAGAAGATGTTTAAAGAAAAAGTTAACGCACGCATGGACACACGACGGACACAGGACCATGACATAAGCCCCGCTGGCCAGATGGAGCTAAAAATAAATATATATTTTTTTTTAGGTGGAATTTTTTTGACCAGAACGGGGAAACAAACAGCCTAGTTCGGCGTCTGTTATAGAAGGTAAAAAACCCGTTTCTAAAATGGGACCCAGCAATACTTCTTATAGGACCCAACAATATTTCTTATATGGTACCTGACAATATTTCTTACAATGCTTATTATACATGGGACCCAACAATGTTTCGTATATGGGACCCAACAATACTTCTAATATAGGACCCAACAATATTTCTTATAATACTTCTTATATGGGACTCAACAGTATTTCTTATATGGGACCCAACAATATTACTTATATGAGACCCGAAAATTAGTGTAAACATGTTTATTTCTTATATGGGACCCTACGATGTTTATTACTTGTAAGAGGCCCAACAATTCTTATTACATGTATTTAGGCAGAAATATTGCAATAATAAAGCTTCAAACAAGGATACATCGTAAACAACCTAATAAATAAATATTCTGCCCATTGGGAATTGGCAAAAATGACTTCGCAAACTGGAAATCTGAAATTGGAAATTCTGCAATCTGGTACAAAGATGGCGAAGATCACAGCTTAATTGCTTTATTCGTCCATTTAACAGATTTTAATGGCATAGAGGTTAAACGACTTTCGACAGCTCATTGGTGTTAATCTGTTGTGTAATGTCAATAAAGGTGTGAAAAACTCGCAAGTCATGTTTATAACATGTATTCCCTATCAGAGCAGTATGTGTAAGAAAAATAAATGAAATAATCCAGGCAATTTGTTTCATGCTTATGCAGTGCAACTGTTAACAGATATTCACTTTCATTTTAACCCATTATCAGAAAGTACCACTCAAAATGTGCAGCTCCATGAAAAACACATACATGCCAAATATGAAGTAGCTTTCTTCAATATAGCAAAAGTGATTGCAAAATGTTAAAGTTGGCAGAAACAGACCAACAGGGGAAAATCCATATGTCCCCCACTATAGTGAATGGGAACATAAAAAATAAAATGGGCTGGGTGGTGGTGGGGGGGGGGGGAGGGGGGTATAGTGTAAGGGTGTGGTGGTCATTTATAAGGTGGGGGGAGTCTATTGTGGTATGTCAGTTAAGAGTTGTTTTGTCAAATTATCAGTCAAATCTAATCATAAATAAAGAAGTTATGGCAATTTTAGCAAAATTAAATAATTTGACCTTGAGAGTCAAGGTCATTCAAAGGTCAAGGTAAAATTCAACTTGCCAGGTACAGTACCCTCATGATAGCATGAAAGTATTTGAAGTTTAGAATCAATAACCTTGATACTTTAGAAGTAAAATGGATCTAAACACAAAATTCACATAACCAAATCTTCAATTTTCTAAGTATAAAGGGCCCATAATTCCGTCAGAATGCCAGTCAGAGTTGCATGACTTTGCCTGCACAGTCCCCTTATGATAGTTAATAAGTGTTGCAAGTATGAAAGCAATAGCTTTGATACTTACGGAATAAAGTGGACCTAAACACAAAACTTAACCAAATTTTCAATTTTCTAAGTATAAAAAGGGCACATAATTCTGTCAAAATGCACGCCAGAGTTATCTAACTTTGCCTGCCCAGTCCCCTCTTGATAGTTAGTAAGTGTACCAAGTTTGAATGCAAAAGCATTGATACTTAATGAGTAAAGTGGACCTAAATCAGGGGGTTTTCAGCACTGTCTGCGCCTCCGGAAAACGGAGGCACTCCCAAAGCAAACGGACCCGATCCCAAACCAAAATATTAAAAAAAAGTCCCAACTTCCAAAAAAAAAAAATTTTTTTTTTTCTTTAAAGAATGAAGTGTCTTATAACTTGTGTGACTAACCAGTGTTTGTTTTGGTAAAAAATATCTGCTATAAGGTTTTGACTGTTCAGTTCTTATCTCAGAGTGTAACTGTAACTAATAAACAAAAATGCAGTACTTGAATAAACGTTGAACACGCCCAATATTGCATCTGTTTATATAAAGAAGACAAAATAACAAATAAAAACAAATTTATTTGTTAAACTACTGAATTATTTAAGCATGATATATTCACTATTTTTTCCCAAATGAGCTGTTTAATCGAAGCAAAATTTCCCCAAATGGCCAATTGTGTCGATAAAAAATTCCCAATTTGGTCAGACTCCTTTTCCCAAAATAGACAGAAAAACCCCTGTAAATGCAAAACTTAATCGGACGCCTACGCCAAGGTGATGACAATAGCTCATAATTTTTTTTCAAAAAATAGATGAGCTAAAAATGAAAAGATGCAAACTAACATGAAAATTAAATCTTAACAAGCAGGCTGTAATGATACCTTTGAATTTGATTTTGCCATTCACTGGATAATTCAAGTATCATATACATGTTTGCCCTAGGTGGCAGACCATTTAAAGCGGGTATATACGATCTTGTCAAATATTTATTAATTAATATAAATGTGCAAAAAACTTATTATACATATATTTCAAAATAAACTAAAATACAAGTAAAGAAGAACATTTGTCGGAAAATGCGAAATAAGCAGAATATTTAAAATTGAAATCGAAAAAGCCTGTACAGCCGAATTCGCCAGCATGTATATCATGCATGTAAGATGTGAATCTAAATTTAGTTTAACGGTTCATTTTAAATTCCTGCAGCGATATTGATTCATACGACACACGAACACTTACTTAAAAGACGAATGCATCGGTTATTGTAGGAAAATATGTACGAATTATCTTCGTCACAATCAGCTTGGTGCGCAAGTTTGCATTTGCTGCATTTTATGAAATTCGTCTTAAATGTATCATTTTTCTTGCATATTGCGTGTTATTATAGCATATTTGTTTCAATATATTACAATTTAACGCATTTAAAAATCGAATATACCCGCTTAAAGTTATGTTGCTTTTTTCCTAAGAGATGTACATGAATATGTGTGCCAACTATCATTTGCATACTTTTGACAGTATTGAAATTATCATAACTATTTATCAGCCTTGAAAAAAACTGACAACCATGATGCGAAGTTGGCCATAAAAACTTATTTTCTTTGAACGTTCTGCTAAATTGTATTTCACAAGATTGGCTTACTCAATAATTAGACAATTTAAACAAGAATATTTACCTACTTACTTCCCAATATTACCATTCAAAGTATCATTACATCCATTAAAAACTGTGAACTAAACATACCATTGGCTTTCTTTTCCTACAAATTATTGCAAAAGTAACTTAATATTGATTTTATAAAAGGTACCAGATAACACAAGACTAAACAAAAGGTCCAACAAGATGTGTTTGTGAAACACAATGTCCCCCTATATGACGTTTGACCTTGAAGGATGACCTTGACCCTTCACCACTCAAAATGTGCAGCTTCATGAGATACACATGCATGCCAAATATGAAGTTGCTATCTTCAATATAGCAAAAGTTATTGCAAAATGTTAAAGTTGGCGCAAACCAACCAGCAGACCAACCAACCAACCAACAGACCAACAGACAGGGCAAAAACAATATGTCCCCCACTACTATAGTGGGGGACATAAAAAAGCCCAATATTGCTCAACAGCTATAATAAAGATTGCTGAACTCTTATTGATTTGTGGGGTTGATTAACTTGGAACATAAGATGAATCTGATAGCTCATTAATTTTTGTAAAAGATGTGATCTCCAAGGAAGGAGCAAATTTTAACCAAAGGGGCATTATTTAAACAATCCTGATAGTGGACCAATTAGAGACGCTAGATACCAAATACAAATGTATAAATGCTCTTTCCTTTTTGTTACAGGGAAAAAATAAGAATGTGGCGTCTCATCAGGATCCAAACTGTTTGCTATTCTAATAATATTCTATGAAAAAAACTCGAAGAAAATGCTAATTTTTGAAATTCAGCAGATGAATTAGAGCAGGAGACACATTTCCCAGCATGCAAAGGGTTAACAGCTGTTTTTGAGGATACAATTATGTTAGCGAAAAGCCATAAGCTGTTTGATGACAAAAGTTATGTTAGTAGTTTGACATCCATTCATGTGTGCTTCTTCATGATAATGGCATCATCTATTTATTAAATATGATGTATATGATATAACTAACCTTCCATGGTAGATCAGACACACTATAGTCATAAAGAAGCTCCTCTCCTGTCTGAATGTCTCTTTGAGCAAATAAGCATAGGTATGGTTTTTGTGTGTTCATTTTCAGCACAAAATAATTGTAGATGTCACTATCTATTAATGTAGGAAAGTCCATTAAGTCACTACTCAAAAATACGTAATAGCCAATATGGCGGCGCCCTTATTATCGATTCTGGGATTGTCTATATTGCGGAGGATACTGGCAGTGGTCAATGTATAGTGATTGAGCATGCCTGTATTTACGTCATCGTCCAAGATGGTGGCAAGCAGAAAAGAAATTACGATGAACGGCAAAATGATAAATAACATTCGAATTAACAACGGATACCATATGGTTATAAGGAAATAATTTAATGGGTGTGTCAATTAACCCTCAAGACTAATTTTGAGATTAAAACAACACATATTTAGTAGAAATCTGCACAGTGAATGTGTGTCACTGAAACCAGTGTTAGAAAATTGCAGTTCAGTCTACTAGCAATACATTTTAATTATATGGGTCTCAACATTAGTCATTAAGTGTAAACATGTCTACTTCTAATAAAGGGCCAGGCCCAACAATTTTCATTACTTATATGGATACCTAAAGTGTTAATTATAGATTTAATGTTAATTAAATTATAAGGGACCCTAGAATGTCAACTTGTATCTTTTATGTTGGACCCAACGATGCTTTTTACGTATATGGGACCCAACAATGTTTCTTATATGAGATCAAACAATATTTCTTACAATACTTTTTATATATGGGACCCAACAATGTTTCTTATATGGGACCCAACAATACTTCTTATATAGGACCCAACAATATTTCTTATATAATATGGTACCTGACAATATTTCTTGCAAAATTTCTTAAATATGGGACCCAACAATGTTTCTTATACGGGACCCAACAATACTTCTTATATAGGACCCAGCAATATTTCTTATATGGTACCTGACAATATACCTTATATGGGACCCCACAATATTACTTATATGGGACCCAACAGTATTTCATATATGAGACTCAACAATATGACTTATATGAAATCTGAAAATTAGTGTCAACATGTTTATTTCTTATATGGGACCCTACAATTTTTATAACTGATAAGAGGCCCAACAATGTTTATAACATGTATTTTGGCAGAGGAAGAAGTATTGCAATATTGCAATATCATCTGTTTACCACCACTGTTTCCCTTTGAAAGAAAGGAAGTATCTGAAGAGAAGGGGAATGGGAAGCTTGGTATTAGTTTATAGCCGTGTGGATACATAATTATGGCTGAATGTTACTGCTTCTGTTACTGATTATCATAAAAGCTTTAAAGCAACAATCAATATTCCATTAAAAATTTCCTCTGTATTTTGGCAAAGAAATATTAATCTTAGTCTTTTACAGATGACACAGAGGGAAAGTTTTGAAAAAAAATCGGTTAAAAAATAATACAATATAAAGAAGTGAAACTCCAGCTGCTGGAGCAGTATTGAATTTTCATTAAAAACAATTAGTAGGTCCTTTATTTAAGGCAAGTGACCGATTGCCCAAACAGTACAAAACAGCACAATACAGCACAATACAAACCAACATAAACACAAAATATGAATAAAGCTGGGGTCACCGCCTTGGAACGGTCAATGCAAAGCATTGGGGGTTTAAACCTGGTTATAGAGCGCTCAACCTCACACTTGGCCCAGCAATATTCATAATACATTTAAGTGTAAATAAAATTTAACGTCATAGCATTGTTACTCAAGTTAAACAATAATAAAAGGGAATTAAAACGCATTCAATTTAATTGCTATTTAATTACTCAATTGCATTGAAGATACAAGAGTAACAGAATTACAACTTTTTGACGAACGATCAAATAAAACTATTAACAATTGTCAACTACATTCCTTCTTTATAGAAAAGATTTGAGAATACAGAATCATAGAGTTAATATCTCAGATAATCATCGCGCAAATACAGGAAGAAGCAGCAATAATGGGTGTAAAAATTCCATATTACATAGCTTGGTTGTTTATGTGACTGCTAAACAAATTACAAGGCATTTTTCCTGAACAATTCCAGGGAACAGTTAAGCATTTGAAACTTGAAATGTTTTATTTTATTCATAAACCCATGTGGGACAGACAGACACAGTGATTGCAGTATAGCTCCAATCACTTGTGGTAGGGGAAAGCCATATAAAAAGCTACAGCTTTTAAGTGGAGCAAATAATGGTTATTACATGTAATTAACCTTCGGTTTATGACAATTTATTGCAATTTTTCCCCAAAAGTGCCCGTCACATGGTATTTTCCCCTTTTGAAAGGTAAGGCCGTATCCCAGAGTCAATTGTTTGTTTGCTTAAAGGATTTGATGCCCATTTTATTTGTTCAAACATATAAAGGCAAAAACATGTAGTGCCAGCTGAAATTGAAATTAACAAACAAGATTAAATGACTTAAGGTCAAGGCTACAAAGAGGAATCTTAAATGATGCACAGTACCAACTCCAGGGATTTTCTTAACTCTTTCAGTGCTGGAACCGAATTTTGAAGGCCTTTGCAAACAGTTTGGATCCAGATGAGACGCCACAGAATGTGGCGTCTCATCAGGATCCAAACTGTTTGCTATTCTTATAGTATTCTTTGAAAAAATTCAAAGAAAACGCTAATTTGAGAAATTCAGCAGACAACATTTTAGCAGACGACAAATTTCCCAGCATGCAAAGGTTTAAGAACTTGACTTCCACTTGCACAGATCCTAGGCCCAAGCGTTCTTGAGTTATCATCCGGAAACCACCTGGTGGACGGACCGACAGACCGACATGTGCAAAGCAATATACCCCCTCTTCTTTGAAGGGGGGCATAAAAATCAGTTACTTGTTTTATTTCTGCATAAACAAACTGTTGAGTGAAACATCTATCAGACATGAAAATCATGCAAGATTAATACATGGCTCTATATCTAACATAAATGATATTTAAATTTTCATAATATTTAATGATTAATCAAATAACTGTAGAGAATGAAATTTTGAAAGGCCTTATTACTCACTTAATGTCATAAAGACTAGTCACTTTAGGGAGAAGTTCTGCAAAATCTCAAACAGAAGAAGGAATAACGTTGGTCCAGTTCTTTAAGATTAATATTAAATTGTGTTTTGGAAACAGTCAATCTTTAGAAAATTGAAAACAGTTTAGACAAATGATCGTTGTTGGCAATGTTATTGAAACGACCATACTATTGACTGCTAGCCGCTGACAATCGAACTGGACGGGGCTTTATAATCAATAATCGAGGTGACTGCCAACAGCTGTTGTGTTGGAATGTATTTGAAACTCTGACCTTTGGGCAAAAGAATTTGGTTGAATTTAGATTGATCAGGTTTAATGCCTTCTTGAACCCAAATTAAGGTCATTTTGCAAGTGGTCAGGACATGAACCAGCTTTCCTACTTCTTGTGACCAGTATTAGCCAACCACAAGTGACCCACTTCTTCCCAACTTGATTCAGAGGTTGGGGAAGAATGACCTACAAATACAATGTTACAATGTTCGGGAACCAATCTCTATGAAGAAACTTTATCCTACCCCCAGATTCAAACCTAAAAATTGACAGTCTGGCGCTCTATCAACTGAGCCATCAACTCAGCTAGCTGGGCAGGCCCAAAACTTTTTGGATTAAAAAAATCAATGCACAGAAAGCAGAAAGCATACTTCATTTTTAGCATATGATCATATAACCGGACATTACCTAACTTTTGGTTCCTAAACATCAGTAAATTACAGACTGCGCATTGCGATAAATAGTTGATATTTTAGATGATATTTAATATATAGCATCTTCAAGGTCTGTTCTTTAAAACGCACTGATTGAGTCGTAATGGGAAAGACTCTTTGTCAAACATTTCGGTATGTTTTGCTGACATTTATATACAATTTTGTTGATTTCTGTCTCGTTTCCAAATCGAGGTTAAACATTGTTCGCGGCCACATGCTAGTATAACTATGTTGGCAAGCAAGAAGTTTAAGCATTAATTTTAAGGCCATTTAGTAGTCCTGCCTGCAAAAGTCCATTTCAGTTTTGATTCGTGTTTAAAGATTTTGCAGCACCTTAAATGAAATAAAGAATAAGGACAATAACAGATCAAGCGTGATAATATGCGTATTGCTAATATATTATATTAAAATATATGAAAATCTTGTTGATTCTTACAATAAATGACATCAATCTTATAGTTTTATTTATGATCCATGTTTAATATCGATGATTATATATGATTCAAATAATTTCATGGTTTTTAACACGCCCATATCTTTCTGATCTATTTAGGATTTTCATCAGATATTTCACACAAGAATACAAGATCACATATAGAAAACAATCAATAACAATAACAAAAACATGAATATTATTTATAACTGGCAATATAACTTGGTCCTTGTAAACAACAAAGTTCATGTTTCGACATTTTAAATAATATGTTAAATGCCCCCCTCCTTGAGTGGTTTTGATCATGTGATCCGTTATAGCTACAACTGATCCGTTAATGCATGAATTCTGCGGCGAAAAAAAGGTAACACAAATACATTTTGGATTTGACAAGGCGGACAGTCGCTCCAACATTATTTTGCCAACCCGGCTAACATCTATAATTAACAGACAATTAAATTTGCCAACTTGTTAACAGAAAGCCAATTTAACATGAGCGGATCAATGTGATTTTAATAAATCAATTTACTTATTAAGAAACTATGTTACAGTTGGTCGATTCTTTAAATGTAATTTAGCAATCTGTGAAAACAATATGTATATATTGTAATGTCAATATTACGCCAATAATTTACTACCAACATGGAACTTCTAACAAACAAACGCAGTCAGTCTGTGCTATGCTTAGAGGGTCACTCGTACTCAAAGAAGCACATGTCTAAGTCAACCATATGATGGTTATGCAGTAAATCGAACATGTCTGTACAGTCGAATTTGCCTGCATGTTGCATTTTATGAATTTCGTCTTCAATGTATAATTTTTCTGGTATAACATTCTATCAATATATAACAATTTAATTCTTTGCTATTATATAAATATAATCGGTGATAAAACGCGTAAGAAAGAAGACGGTGAGCCACTGACAGACACAAAAGACCTTTTGTTTGGATGTTTTTTCGTTTGTGTATTTTGTGTATATATATGTTTATAAATGTCATATAAATGTCATATCATAAAAACAAATGAAATTAAGAACAACATATTTGCGGTTTTTATGTTTATCCCATTCGCAAAATGGCACTTACATGTATTCCAATAAATGTAATGTAGGAAATGTAATGTTTTGAATTGGCTAACTGTCAACAAGTTGGCAAAATTAATTGTCGGTTAATTATAGGTGTAAGTCTTTGATAGGCATATAGAACGTTTTGCCGTTGAATAAAAATAATGTAGGAGCGACTGTCCGGGTTGACAAAATAATGTAGAAGCGATTGTCCGAGTTGGCAAAATAATATAGGAGCTACTGTCCGCCCTATCAAAACATTGTAGGAGCGAATGTCCGCCCTGTCAAATTTAGCGTTAGCTAAAGAAACTTCAGCGTACAGTTTATATAGTATTGACATATCTGTACGCTGAAGTCAACCCTGTATCGAAAGTCAACCAGAGTGGTGACAGATTTATGTCACGCTATAAATCAAAGACAGTATGTTTTCTTGGATACATTCCTTCATATATTGGTGAATGAATATAAATTACTGCATCGGGGCATATTTTAAGATTCAAATGTTTCAAATGCATCTTACAATAGATGAAAATAACTCTCATCAGCCTGAAAGTCATAATTTTGCACCATTGTCACTTTGTCATGTGACGAGTTTTCATTTGGATACTTTCGGATCGACCTTGACATTTTTTGCTGGAATTGTAAACATTACTTTCGTTTTCTGAAATCTATTATTTGTGATTAACAAGTTACGTCTGGTGGATTTAAACACTGATTTCAAAGTGAATTTGGTAATTTTGAATATTTTGTACATTGATTTTGTATTTACACTACAATTTGTTTACAAAACAAGCAAGAATAATTATAAAAAAAAAACGGGAAATGTCTTTCTGAATTTGTAAACAATTGAGCACATGGTTTGTTACTAAAAATAGAAATAACATCATATGACCGTGAAATCTCGGGAGATTCGCATTTCAATCATGTGTGTCACGTCACTGTTTTTCTCGATAGACCAGTTGAATGTTATTGTTTACATTCGGGATTTTCCGCGCATGCGCACTGGCTGGTTGGCAAAAAACACTGGTTACAGTAACGTAAAACATGTATACATGTCGTTTGTTTAGTCAATAAAACGATACAAAAATCCGAAATAAACATAAAAACTCTTAAATAATAGTGCAAAAATATAATATTTAGTACCAATAAATGTATTTTCATAAATATAATTACCTCTGTATAAAAATACATATTAATAATATTAATACATCAGACTAAAAACTGGCAATCCAACAAAACAAAACAATAAATATTCTTTCATATTTTTTGTGATTGTAAGATTTTGGTAAATTATATTTCAAAGATAATAACACATACATTAATTTGATTATAATTATAAGTGGTGCAGATATTGTTATTGTTCATAAGCGAACGAAGGTGCAAGAGGGGCATTTAATCAATTATAAAACGAAGCCCTAAAAGCGGAATACATTACAATTAATAAACATTGTAGTAATTTTATTTTACATGGAATGAATTACCGTTTCGTTTCCATCGAATGACAATATCATAAAGTTTAGCATACATATGAAAAACAAGAACTGCATATTAAGCAAATTAAACTGTCTTTGCATGCACTCTCTTTACTGGTGGTAAGGAGTGATAACAATCTAGCATTTTATGATAAATATATCTATATATTAATTTATTTTACGCAAGTATTTTTTACCCTTTTGTTGTTTGCTTGTTTTCATGTCATTTCATACACTACAGAAACGTACAATCTTAACATGAATAGCCGAGTTTACATTTGCCGGTACTCGTTAAATACGTTAATTGTGTAGCAATGAAATTGCACAATATTTTTAATTTATAGTTATTAACACTCTATTATTATGATTAAACAGGCTAATATATACATACACTAATTCCTGTTAATCCATTTCGGACAAATATCTTCATTTTTTAATATGTTCAAATATTTTATTAAAGCAACTGTTTCGTATTTTGGCTTTACAATTTTGCTTAGATGATCGCTCAATATGCCAAGAGATGACATGGAGGTATCATAAATGATGTTTAATGACCAGACACTTGTATGCCACATGTGGTTTATGCAGTGGCCAAGAATAGGTCCCTGGATTTATCACACCATGTGTTCTTTGTAATTGTTTGGACAGTATCCGATCATAACGAGATAATCGCTTTATGATGAACAAAAGTGCAATAAAACACCGGGTTAAAAACGCTGAAACAAAGAGTGTCAAAATTGGTGTGAATAATTAAATAAAAACAATTACATTTATCAAGAGAATTTATTTAATGTGTAACAAGGCAAGTTTTTACAGGCATGTTCAAATCAGTTACTATATGTTGCGTACATAAAGTCGATCTATTTGCTGTTTGTTTACATCCTTATTTTTGTTCGTTCATTAAATTTGTTTTATTCTGAAAAAATTTCAATATCAGAGAATTTTTTATCTAAAAAATGGTCGCGAAGATGTGCCAAGTAGAGATTTTTATGGTAACTGCATACCGTGCTCGTATATTGTGTTCCACTCCAGATTTCGTTTATAGTAAAAACAAATAATAACAACAATATAATCGTTCCAAAAATGCATTTCCTTGCACGCTTATGTTTAATTCAGACATAGTTAGTAAAATTATATTTGATATAGTGCATGATTATCAATAAAAACGATTATTATTTCAACTTTCTCTATAAGCGCTTATATGAATTTCACCTCTTTTTGCCAACCAGTGGGCGGAGTGTAATATTTGCAGGTGCGCGTGACTTCACTCGTCAACTGGTCTATATGTTAGAGCAGAAAAGATAAATGTTAAATGTTTAAGATAGTATTTTGTAAAAAAACATATCAGTTAAATGTGAAAAATGTCAATCTTTCCAATAAAGACATAAAGTAGCTGATTTGGGCCAATAACTGCTTTTACAAGCTGTTTTGGAGCGGTCTTTGTTAACTGTCAACTTTTCGTATATTCCTGGTTGACTTTCCTACTGGGGTTGGTCCATAACTTTAATGTTGCGCCATTCAAAATTCATAGAAAGCGAATTTTAAAGTTATTGAAGCCAGAACTAATTTAGCGTAGGAGCGATTGTTTGTGGGAGCGTTTGTCTGGAAACCTTATCAAACTGATGTAAAAGAAGTCTTAAACCATTTATTGCTTTTCCCCAGAACAACTTTATTACGCTACTGATCCGGTAATAGTAACATGACTGTACCACTAAGGCTAGTCCAACTGTCTTGTGTGGTTAAAGATTCTGTTCTTTTATAATTTATTTCCCCAGTCTAACCATTGCAGTCAGCCTAAAACATATATTGAACTTGTATCGCATGGAAATGATCTGATGCTACAATCATGCTTGCTTTCATGAATGTCACTATATCTGCATTAAATGCAGATTATAGGTTACATTTGTTTGTTTGCGGTAACAAGGTTGTCACCTAAATTCGTGCCACGGCTTTACATGTTTGAAATATGTTTTCATTGTCAGCAAACGTTTCAGAAACTGTGTCCTAATTATTGGTTGCAGTTTCAGTTTAAATTCAGTCATTTGCAGAATAATTTTAATAACCAAAAATATAAATAAACCTAATAAATATTATCGCCACTTACCTTTTTAAGTTTAACCGCGAAAATTGGCAATTTTTATTACAGAGTTGTCGGGCGCCGAGTTGTCGTTCGTTGCTATGCTGGTTCCCGGTAAATCACTGCGCCGAGGTTGGTCAATCTCATACGCAGTGGCCTCCCTTATTCTAGAAAAAGACATTAATGATTGGCGAATGCCCAAGGGAAGTAACTGCTGTGTGGAGTTTGACCTAATGTGTGCTAATGGGAGATATAGGCCCGACAATTCGAGTAAAATTACACATGCAAATTTGAATTTAAAAATAGTCATGAGTATGTTAAGCAGCCTTTTTTTAAGTGGGTCTTCAACTGTCGGGTCCAAGTGCCCGATAATCGACTTTGGGACCCGACAATCGACTAAAGACCCAACAATACGGCCGTAAAATGGACGTTTGACCCACCATTTTACCCAATCTGAAACTATATATATATATATATATATATATATGATAATATATAATGTGCATGTTAGTTTGTGTGCAATGTGTCAAATGAAAACTGGCAATATTAAATTGACTATGGCAAGGTTGAAGACACTTTTTCAGGTGAGGCAAGTTTGAGCTCGACTTTTAAAGGAAAAAGCCAATGGGTTTAAGAGCTAGGTTAATTTTTTTCGATGAGTTTCTGTCTCAGGAATGCCTCAATGGATTACGTTCAAACGTCCGCCGTGTACAATCAACCCTACATACGGTAAAAATTGGTTTACACTGTCGGGTGAAGTTGGTGGATTAAGAGTTTATACTGGACATATTAAATAAAAAAATATAATATAACTATTTCATTGATATCAGTTAAAAATTAACATTTTACTCGCATAAGTTCACGACGGTGCTTCAAACATAGGATAGAAATATAAAAGAAATAAGCAATCAAAATATTTGTATAGATCTTAAATCAAATTTTATATATGCACTGTATTCAGTGCGACATCAAAAAGACAAAAGCATATTAAATTTATTTTTATATTCGAATATAATGTTCTTCATGAGCATCATAGATGTGTCGTGAACAGTTGAAAAACAACGTTATAATACTACCGAACGCAATTGTTTTGCATTATTTGAAGTAAAAAACAACAAAAACAATATGTTTGAATTCATTTCAGGGATACAACTGAAGGCTTACAACGCGTATTTATCTTAAAGGTATATTACAGAAAACAAGTATCGATTAATCCGATTGCATACAATACGTTCATGTAAATTTAGAATTAAGACTTTGTAGACGACGGATGCCTAGATTTGACTTTCGCTGTACATATTGCAAAGTACAAGACCAATGCTGCGTAACGCTACAGGGAGAAGGCGGGATTCAAAGAACACGGTCCGGTCCAGGTGAAGTTTTTTACATAGCTCGTAGCCAATTGAGGGAATTTTATTAATTTCATTTTGAATAATTTGGACAATAGTATTGTATTTAATATTGGTATTTAGAAATGTTCAATATAATTTACATATAATAAATGTGTTCACAATAATTATTCAATTAAACTTACAATAATGTGTATATATATTTGGATTTATATAGTATGTAAACATAGTATTTATGTTTTTCATTTCCACTTGCCGGTAACTCACGTTTTTTAAAAGTACTTTGCAGCGATTTCATAATTAAAATATACTATGCTCATACATGCAACAATTGATTATTATGTCATTGTCTTTCATTTGTGTTTAAATTCCATTGTGATTTAAATCGTAATGCTATGTATTTATTTTTATGTATATGCATGTTATCAAATAATTATCTGCCTAGTGTTTGGTTTCAAATCCGGCTTCAAACCAAAATATTTTTTCACAGATTGTTCTTAGGCGGCGACCCCATTTTGGTCATGTTTGGGCTTTTGTTATATACATGTGTGTGCATGTGTTTTCTGTTTAACTGTTTGGTATTTGATTCATTGACATAAATACAAAACCACATAGTACACTTATATTTTTCTCTCCTGCTGGTGCAACTGAAGTTACACTGTATGTGTCGATTCGAAATTGATATACATGTTCCAAAGGACAATGTGTCTTAAGTTGTTTATTATTGATTAATGTAGACTCCTCATCACTGAATTTATAACGCACGTAAAACTATTTTTAGGTATGCGATGTTTACGTTAACAATTTCTAATTGTGTAAACAATATTAATGTTGGCCATACTATTATTTTTCCTTACCATGTTACCATTTGTATTAACCCCTATACAAGTTAAAAAAGTGATGTATGACAAGGTACAGAATATTTGTGACAGATTATAGTTATTGGTCAAAGAAGTTTCTAAACCAATTTAAACAAAAGAAAGTGAAAAAGGAAAAATCCTGTACATTTCCTCTAATATATTAGGGCTAGTTGAAACAATAAAAATAAGTTTCGCTAAGTTATCATGCATTTTTACTTTAAAACAATTGGTATATACGGTCGTGTCTGTCATGCTATACAAAATAATGTATTTGCACGGCGAGCAACGATAAGAGTATAGAGATCTGTTTTATTTAAAATGACATTGGAAGTTGTCGATATTACACGAGGTAGCTACAATCAGTGGTTTCAAAATAAAATTATTTATAACAAATTTACTTGTAAGAAAGGTATCATAATGTCATGATACACAGGTATAATAAAAAGCATAACTTTTGCCAAATCAATATACAATTCATTTAAACTACAAAAATGGAAACGAGCGGCTGGTCGGTGGTAAAATTAATATGTGAACTACATGTTCTTGAGAAAATACTGATGGAAAATCTCTCAGAAGAATACAGAAAATTAAAACAGTTACATTCATCAAATGTGAAATACTTGCTTTTCAATTGATGAGTCCATTGTATATGTGTTTGCTTATAGCTACTTATAAGTGAGTTGCTAAGTTACTCCCTTTTTGCGTTTAATATACACGTACTAATATAACCGTCTGTATTTTTATTCATTTGGTAAATATTGCCATTTGTATGTATCTATTTATTATTGAAGTTGTTATATTTTCCCTTTTTATATTTTGTTCAACCCATGTGTTCACTTGCTTTCTATTGCAATATGCATGAACAATTCAATATACTGTAAGGTATATGTAGATATGAATGCATACATGCGAATGAACACATGTAATGAAAATAAACAGAAGTTTAAAAAAGAGATTTCATGAGCAGTTTAAATATTCACATTCTCGAACATTACACAACATGTAATATTCACCGTATATCTAATATGCAGAGGATGTAATATACACAAATATAGAAATAAACCAAACAAAAACGTTAAATCAAAATACTTAAATTGTATGTACACAACAGTTGTTTCATTTTGTATACGTGTGCGAACCGGTAGTACTCTTTCTACAAATAAAAATTAATGCAATGTAAAAATTAACATATAAATAGTAATATTAACATTCCTCCGTTCATTATATGGCAACAGAAAAACAAGCTAACGTGTTTTCACGTGGCAAAGGCTCAAATGAATAGTGTTAAGTCCACCGTGAGAATCAAACGCGATTAAATTGATCTTCAGTCTCCATAAATCAGTTACATGGTTCACGTGTTACTGGTAAAGATTAACATTCCGTCGATGCAAACGATTGAAAGTAATTTTGACTAAATCTACTGCTCGTTCATGGACAATCTGAATCCAATCGAAATAGTTTGTCGTCCAAAATTTTTATGAAGCGTGTATCAACGTGCAAGTACAAACATCTTCTACATTGGAGAAAACTCACTGCAAAAATTCACCTCTTATGCAATACAGTCTTTGTATACTGCAGTTTACTCTTAGAATTAAGTATTTTTATATAATCCACATTCAGAATTCCATTAAGAAGAGGTATTTCATTGACATATATATTAAAGCTTTCTATTGATGCGGTCCTATGTCTGAGTCCCCCAACATGCAACAAGATCGCTCCAGCCGCTAAATTCTACTATGTGCATGCCTGATCTCGATATACGATACAGAAAAGATTATGGCACTTGTTGACATCTGCGAGGATTTGTAGTTTTCTTGTGGTGCACCACCACATTGTTAATACGCTTCCCTTTGTTTTGTGACTGTTGCATTCAGAACTGGTCCAGTAATGATAAATAGCACTCTTCTTGAATCAATGTTTGAAAATAATTCTTCACTCCAAACTCCAAACAGAGTCTAAAACTAAATGACTATTATGAAAAAAAGACATCATTATAAATTGAAAAAATCTAATCAGAATCCAAATATCAAGTTTTTATCCATGATGATGTGTACAACAATAACAAATAATGTAAATGTATATTAATTAGCAAATACAAACTTAGAAGTTCTATATACATGTATATGAATGAATTGGAAAAAAGTATTGAATATTCATTTCTTGGAGATATATACCCTAAATGTCACAATGTAAAATTTGGTCATTTTTCTTGAGTATATTGCTTTTATCGTTTTGTATAAACGAACATATTATGCTATCCTATAGACCTTATTTTAATACAATATATTGTTTGTTTCGTGGAAATTTAAACGAAATTATGTGTGTTTTGCTGAACCGGCTCATGTTCAGTTGGTTTTGACGTACTACTTCATTTAGTTTTACAATTGTTATTGTTTCTACACTTCTACACTTCTATTTTGTTAAAACGTTTTGCTATCGCATCTCATTACAATTCTCTCTGGTTTGAATATTTCGTGTGTGAATTGCAATGTGTATTTAAAGTAATTATCATAAACAATTGAATTTAAATGAAAAAAGTACAGCATGTGTACATATCTTTGAGGCAAACAATATAGATTTGTTTGCGCCAAAAATAAAGTTTTTACCAACAGGCCGCGACCCCTTGTCCAGTTCTTAAAATAAAAAGGACTAATATAGGCTACATATCACTATTAATGTAGCATGAATTTTCGAACTTTCGAATGCGCCTTAAAATTTTTGTGCACAGGCTTTGTAACTTTATTGCTCAATGAACTTATTTATTTTGTTTATTAAAAAGGTGATAAGTAATGTATTCATTCAAACTTGAATTTAAACAAAAATAAATATAGTAGTAGTATGGTTATGAACAACTCATAGAATTTGTAAAATGGTATTAAGGTTTTTTTTATCTTTATAATTTTCTAATAATTCTTCATAGGAGAATACAAGCAAAATGCCTGCCTAATTAGATCGTGCTTTATAGGGATTTTTTTCAAATACATAGAACTAAAGTCGTTCCAAATTCCCTCGGTCACCTTCAAAGAATATCTTTAAATGGACATGTATTTTTGCTCATTATGTCTACATTAAAAATATCACCGTGGGATATTGGCACTTTTGAACAGAGCATAATAATTGAAACAGTCTTTATAGCGCAACTCATTTTTTTTTTCGTACTACTCTGACTGGGATATGGAAATATAGGAATTTTCTACTGGTCCACGGATTATTAAATTAATTAAATCACAGATCAAAATGTGACCACTATTGCCATTTTGAAGATGATTTTTGTCGAGATTGTTTAAACCTTATGTTGTTTTCATTCACGTGATCTTCATCTCGAAGTGGAAATAGCACTTCGAGTTTCGAATATGTTTTAATTCGGACATCGGTAAGATAATCCATAATAGTCCCATACCAAACCAACCCCTAAAGGTTTTATGTCCGTCGAAGTCACAAAATAGGCGTATAGATAAATAATGTAAAGGCATAAAATGCCGCTTTTTTAACTAAAGTTCGGTGCTGTTTCAACTGCGCTTCACAACCATCCAAATGTAAGGACTAGCCCGCCTCAAATCTGCGATAATGTTAATGTACCATGACTTTTACCAGCAAATCCGAAACAAGTAAGCTAGGTGTATGCCGGTTACAGCTTCCATCTTAAGGGCAACGAGGTTGATTAATATAACATGCAACTTGGTCTTCTAATATGAATACGAGAGCAATACATTCAACACATCTGTAACCAAAGGAATCCTTCCAGTTTGATGCAAAGTTCCAAACCTGCGAAATATGGAGTTTAAACAAATGTTCGATACCTTCAAGTTATAAAATTGTCCGCAAATGTCAACCTCCTGTCTCAACTTCATCCTGGACTAAATCACCAGTTCGTCATTAAATACTGTTTAATCTTATCAGAATATTGTTAATTTTAGTTTTAAAATACTTAAAACATGTTTCATTTCATACAAGTTATAATGATATCAGTTACACTATACAATAATCATTTTTAATTTGCATAAAACATTATTTGCATCTAACGATTAATTGTACTTTTGTTACCAAGGTACTATTGGTAACATAAATAATTTGTTTCATTGATTTCTGGCGTTTATAACAGTGATTATTATTTTTTATTTATTGTTAGAACGCTTTGACTGATTAACTTGCCATAAATACACCCACATAAACAGCTTTTAAGAATTTGTTTTAAAACGCATTTTGCATATATGAACATTGCAATTGTAGACATACAGTGGCGCATCTAAGTACGCGTTGTAAATATATTGGTTCTTTCATTAATATTCGTTTAACTAGTCATGTAGCTAGTTTATTGAAAGGTCATCAATTAAAACATAACATTATTAGTATGACCCTGTTTATAATTGCATATTGGGTACATTTCCTATTTCAAAATCAAGTTAATAAGCAGTAATACTGTACAAATGGTTTCTCTCATTGCATTGAGATTCATTGAAGCTATTGTTGTGCAATTATACATTGCAAATGGCATGGGTTGTATGAATATGAAGGTCACCGTCTTATTAATAGAAATATGTTTTCTTCTTTATAACTTAGAACAAGTTTATTGCACATAAAACCACGATCTTCTTTACGCTCACAAAATGAAAGTTTGAACATTCAAAGTGAATCTTTGCAAAACTCTTAATGAATTCAAGCAATAATATCAATACTCAGTACACGTACAAAACCAAACAAACCAGACTTATTGGTGTGAAATAGTTTTTTAATTGAATTCCTTTCAGCTGAAAGGTCATGTAAGCTTAATAGAAGATACGTTATACACATTGAAATGATCATATGTTGAAAATAGCTTATAAGTGGAAAATTAACGTGGTTTATTTAACACTCACAGACTAATACTTTGGAAAGATTTATGCGCACCAATGTTGGAGTCTATGAAGTTCTCATTATTCCAAAATGGGCAGTGTAAGTTTGAGTACAACTCACGCCCTCCTCAGTCAACAATCAAGGAGTAACAAGTTTAAATGCCATGCTTTAGGAGCGTTATATCATATTGTGTGACAGGCATTGTTTTTTTTTTTCAATGCTTTCCTGAAATAAACGATATCTGCTACCTGCTACTCGTGTTAAACAATAACTAACATCTTTCGTTAAAACATATCCTCAACTTAAAAAGTTTAATTTATATATTTATATATATGATATATATCCATTAGCGAGTTTAAATAGAAATGCTAAGAAAGATCTTGCTTGACAGCACATTGTACCATCAGAATAATCTGTAGGACTATGCACAAACTTAACAGTGATCGTGTCCTTTTAATAAGCAAGAACTGTTTATGTTCGGGGCGCTAAAGGGTTCGATATTATGCTGAGTGTGTATAAATGGTAAGTTACTACAACAAAATTATTTATCATAAACATCGATTAATCCGTCTGCCGTTAATTAACACGACTGAATAATTGTATATGAGTACCAAGCAATACTCAAATGATTATCATGTTTGTTATATCATTTTTTAAAGTAATTTTTAGGAAGATCATTGGTCAAAGTTTCAAATGATTGCTTCCTTATCTTAAAATTACAGAGATGTTTCCCCTTCTGAAATTTCAAGTCGTATAATCATTATATTTGAAAAAAATGTTGTAACCTGGTTTGGTTTGTCCTCTTTCAAACTGTCTGTCTGTAGTTTTAACATTTTTGTTTTATAACATTAAGTGATGTGACTCTTTTTAAGATTGAAAGAACAAAAACAAGAATACAATGAACTAAAGTAGTATACACGTAACTTATATTATCTTACAGATGGGGTGTCATATAATGATTGTTTTAGTTTTGTAAACAAATTGGGTACTAGGTTTAATATATTTATAATATGCCCATCGAACAATATAACATTTTTAACTTTTTGCATGTGTCGTCAGTATCTGATCCTTCCTAGTTTTGTCATGGACAGGTCATCTTCATTTAGCTTACGACAACAAAATATGCATGGAAAACATAAGCACTCCGTGTTAACTGCGATGTATATACATCCTATTCGTAACGAACTTCCTACGCTACACATACTTCCAATTTTTGCAAAACAGATAAATGCATCAACGTAAAATTTCAGATATCAAGTTAGAAATCAGTTATGTTTTAGTTTTTCATAAGCAACTTAAACTTAATCATTAATTCAAATTAGTTCCAGATTTGAGTATCCAGAGTTTGAGTATTTGAGCATATCTAGATAGCTGTAGGGATATTGAATGTTTCCTCATTTATTCAACTGTTATTACTGCATGAAAACCCGCTTGTAACACATACACCACAGTAACCACTTCTAATAATCTACATAAAAAGCATAATTTGTACGCCCAGATTCTGGTCCAGCTGTACTTCTAGAGCCTGACATGCGTGCGTGTTGACTATATTGATGCATACTGTAATACCGTTGCCATTATGTTTATTGTTTTAAGGTTACTTATTTTCAAGTCATGTTGAGTATTTACACGCCAAGAACGTTATCACAAATATGTTATAAGTAATAACAAAACAAGTAAAAGCAAATATACATGACGTGATAACAAACAATATTAATATTTTACATGATATGAAAGATGTCTTTCGTTGTGTCTGCTCACTTACAGAATGGCAAAAATACAGGATAACTCATTTTACAGAATTAATGACACCAAAGTCAAAAATACATGAATACCACTCTAAGGCTTCTGTTATTTACATATTTCTTAACAATTATATTTTTTGTCAAATTTGATTTGCTTAAAAACTTTTGAAGGTTCAAGCAATTCCGAACATGTGTGCTTATAACTGTTAAAATTAGTTGATTTATTATATACTATCGCAAGTAGTTGCCCTTCAAGATAAGGCTAAATATCTATTTATTTATTTATCTATTTATTTATTTATATATATTTATATGAATGAGAAAAAAATCTTTAACACCGACGAATTAATCTTTCTAAATCACTTGATCAAACAATGGATTCAAGAACAGAGAGTAGTAATTATAGTTTGGAGAATGATGCTGTTCAAACAGTACTAATTTCATATTTTATATAAATGCCCTAGCGCTTTCGCCTTTTCGTCTTCATCAGGAGCTTGTTAACACAGATATGATTGTACGTGCAACATTCGACATGCAAGCGAACAATTTTAAAAATATATATTTCGGAATTGAATGCTCGCAACTCACCGATTAAAACGTGCACACGCCTTGAACCGTGCCCGTATTATGTAAGGTTAATTACATGTACACAGAGGTGTAACATAGACTGGCTCCAGATTTAGTCTAGCAATGAATTTGCACAAAATAGTTGACAACTGTTGAAATGCAATTTTACAAAATATGGGATATTGGAGAAATTTTTTTCAGTCGCCTTATGCAATATGTCCAATATGTCTCCCGCAACTTGCGCTCCTCGTCGGATTAATGTGTATTTGCTTCTATACAATACAAAATCATATTGTCAAACGAGTGGCCTGCTTCGCTGAAGTGTGCGGCAACGGTAGATCTATAGAATGTTCGAGTTTTCCAGTCGGACCTATCTAGATTCATGCGCTTGTTCACTGCCATTTTTTTTTGCATATATATATACACAACAGCCATGATTTGAAATCAAGATCGAAACAAAATAGTCGCAGAGAGCAACACCGATTTAAAAAAGAAATATATTAAATTTAAAGGCAGTAAATACAAGGTATTAAACTTTATGTACTATGTGTTTTTCAAAATAGATACATACGAATGACGAATAAATAAATAATTTACATAATATCCATAGCAAAACGTGATGCATCGACTTAAATCAATTGAAGTACAGAAAACTATTACTTTCAATTCAGAGGTATGTATGAGAACATTTCTTATAGATAAGGCATTCTTTACATATTTGGATACATAAATAATTTCAAATTTTCATGTTGATGTCAATAAACTATGGAGCCACACAGAGGCTTTATTTTCTAGGACTCGTTGATTATAACAAAGACAATAACGTTCTTCATGAGGGATATCGGTAAGTGTGTCTCTTTCGGTCTGAACTAGCAATGGGTGGACAGAAGACCATAATTGACAATTTCTTCAAATATTCGACCCGACTTGCGCATCATTCATTACACTTATTTAATGCTTATACAGTTGAATAATAATAGTTTTAATGTTGATGATTTTAACACTAATTTAACAATTACTTTGATGAATCAACAATCTTTGTTACCAAGGCTAATCAACGAATAGACACAACCAAAGAATGGACCAACTAACACAATGGTATCCAACGAAAATTTATGCATTAAATAAATCATGGTCTGCGGGCTTTTTCAAACAAATGTTCTTGATTTAAAGAGGCCTTTTCACGTTTTGTTAAATTGACAAAATTGAAAAAAGTTGTTTCAAATTCACAAACTTTCCTTTTAGTAATGATATTTGTGAGGAAACAGTTATACTGAGCATTTAACTTGCTCTAAAATAGCTATTATATGCATAATTTGACGATTTAAAAACCTGAAAATTATAAAGCGTTGCAACGCGAAACGATTAAATAATTTGGAGAGTTCTGTTTTGTTGTTTAATTTTGTGAAACTACGAGGATTGCTTATATTTAGTATAAATTACATCTATTATTAGTTTAGTTTAAACCTATTTATTTTAGCTCGATCGCGTCGAAAGCCTTAGGCTTATATAAACGCTCTCGAGTCCGTTTCCTGGGCCTAGAACCAGTACTTGGTGTCTTTGGGGGAGATCTTAAGAACGCTCCCACGCTCCCATCTATTATTGCATGAGGAAGGATGGCCGAGTGGTCTAAATGGTTAATACTTTTACTCCAGGACTCCAGGGGTCAGTGGTTCGAGCCCTGTTGAGGGTAACTTTTTTTCTTTTTTTAAATTTTATTCACGATTTTTCACTGGAGACGTATATTTCCAGTGTTTACAATTATCAATATAAAGAATTCAATGACAAACTAAAAAAATGCAAAAATCTGTGAAAAGGCCTCTTTAAAGTGAAATCACAAGAGTTTTAATAACAATTATTATTAAAAGTATCGACTATTAATACAAAATACTGATCAGTTATTGTTCATTTTTGATCTTATTGAATTTTAGAATTATACCCCATTTGGCGGCAATACACTGTATGTGTTTTTAAAGAGTTCACTGCTCCGATAAGGAACTGCATCCTACTTGCTGACTGTCTCCAAACCCTTAAAAAGAAACGTTTAATATCTCTTAAATTCGGACTGTCTCATTCA
Organism: Dreissena polymorpha; assembly: GCF_020536995.1. Taxonomy (NCBI): domain Eukaryota; kingdom Metazoa; phylum Mollusca; class Bivalvia; order Myida; family Dreissenidae; genus Dreissena; species Dreissena polymorpha. Next base: position 3,323,705 of record NC_068361.1, on the reverse strand, counting down.
GCATGAGCATGTCATTACTAAAAGTAATGCACACATTTAAATTCTTAAAAAAGCAATAGCATCCTTACTAGGTCAAACCCCCATAGACGGTTCTTTAAATTGAGCTGAACTCAGGTCCACTATTCTGACATGTGGTTGTACATTTTAAGCCTATTGTTAGACAAAACCAAAACGCTAAACAAGCACAACTCTTGTTATAATTATACTATTGTCACAAATGATAGTTCATCTTAAATATACATGACATCATACTTTAATAAAACGAAGACATGTTTGTGTTGACAGCCAGTACATTTTATCGATTAAGAGTGTAAGTAGTATTTCAATAAACGTTATTCAAATATATTGACGTCAATGCAAGTTTACTTAATGGAGTACAATTGATTAAAAAACATTATTTATCCCATTTTTAAACAGACATTAATGGTATAACACCTTATGGAATAAACTAGCCTGTATCTCACCTTGTTTAATATACCTGTCGCGTACTCGGGCTACTTTTTATTCCACCACTGAATGATTTTACATAAGGAATCTCTAGAGTCGAGAAAACTTAAGCTTTAAAATTATACAACTTTCAACCTTTAGATAAAGTCATGGGACATAACTTTTCGCCATCCGCCAATCAGCTGATTGATTGCGTCATAAAATGACATACTTATTGTGCCATTTTCAAAAATATGTGATATCATCTTTTGCCTTTTTTTGGTGTACACGAAAGTAGTATGCAATGTCTGGGAATCAAACATTAAAGACGCGCATTTTTTTCTTGTTAATGTATACTAGTTGTTATTATGAAAAAGTGCATATTCTATGGACTACTTACCTCGGATGGAACCGGTGAGACGAAGGATTCAGATCTACATGTAGATCTAGCTTATGCGTGTTATTGATTTTCAGAATGTGCGTGCCTATTTGGATGTGAAATTGTGTGTGTCTGTAGACCATACTGATAAGTGTGTATTTTGGTTCAGTATTCCATTTGTTTTGCTTTTGGATGTAAGTAAACGTAAGGGTATTTTCTTTCATGTATAAACTTTGTCTGTGTTATTTTAGCAAAGAAAATCTATTCAGTAAGAATAACCCGTTTGCAACAAGTGTTTCAAAGCTTAATATACTTATTAAGGATTATCTTGTGTTTGGGTCACAAACTACAGGATGTGAAGGCTAGATCTAGACACCATCAAAATCTGCAGCGTGCATGAAAAAATTAGGCGAGTATAGTTTTTTGTATATAATTTATGTTTACAACGACTCTGTATGTAAATCTACATGTACATGTATGTTGACATCGACATCATTTTGTCGCCTCTATATTGGATTTTGATCACTATCTTTCGAAAATAAAATGAATTATATTAAAGTAAAATCTTCTAATCGCTGTCGTAATTTGTTACATTTTGCATGCTGCGTAAAATTGAAGCGAGGCATATCGTGATATTTTTTCTCGTTTTACAGTTTTTGTGTGAATTTTTTAAAGACTATTTTGCGTACCAGAACAAATACATTCTATATCACTACGCCTGGTTACAATCGTTAGATTTAAAGCGCTTTTAAGACTGAATTAAAATTATTGTTATGGATTTTAGATCTATTTATGTTAAATGTCAAGTTGAAATAATCAATGGGATAAATAGAAAACTATGATTAGCATTGAAAAGAGAGAAGTTTATGTCGCTCGTCTAACCTAGTATTCTCTATATATCATATGTGATGCGAACATGTCAGAGTCTGACATAATGTATGCAGATTTATTGAATTTTGCTATTTTTAATGAAAAGTGTATACATATTAAAAACTTAATCGTTTAAATATATTAATAACTAACATTTCGCTGTTCTTTACCAGCGCTATGTATATTGTTGAAGCAAAATAAGAAAATATGGACAAATGTATTAATTTCTTCTGGTATGGGTAAGTTATACGGCGGACATAATAGTATGCCCTAAAGGGACCTGTTTTCATATTGTGAAATGTTTTGAAGTGTGTCATTAAATGCTTTAGATTGATTAATGTGAATGTAATCGGAACCCAAAATATTAATTAAAAATAAAATTAAAGACATAAAAAAGGATTTCCCACCGGAGCTCTAACTACAGACCCTTGGAGTAAAAATCTAAAGATGATTCGTAAACGAAAAGCCATTTGCACTATGATTCTCCGGCATAAGTGTAATTTCGCTTACGGATGTACATAGTTCGTTTACATTTTGAATACGTGACAAACAATCTAAATATTCTCATTTCGACAAACTCTGTACAGGTCCCTTTCAGAGCATTAATATACCACCTTAAACAATTGTCGCCATGGGTAGTGACTATACCATAACTGTGAAAAACACAAATTCCTGTAAAATAGAACAGTTTAAGTAAAGGCGAACAAACAAAACAAAGTTGGTGGGTATTTCTTATATCGAAGTCACGTGACCAGGTGGGCGAAGCGATCGCTAATTTGCCGAGTTATTAATGTCGAATGCCATCTTGTTTCTTGCCAGTTGAACACGAAACTGTTTATAATTGCAACGATACAAACACATATATTTAAATTATATTAAATTAAGATTTCCTTTTGAATGTAAGTTATTGATACACACGTATTGATTCTCTAACATATAGTATGTTTTGCATTCTTGTTTTGCACTATCTAAATGTTATAAATAAAGTACAAAGGCATCGGAAAGATTTACCAACCTACGTTAAGTCAAAAAGATAGACAAAAATCGAAACAGTGCGACCGACAAACACATTTTTACAGGAAAAACATTTCTGACAAGACAAATGAAAATTGTTTTATTAAACCTGCAGAAACAGAAAACGACGTTCCGCTAAAACACACTGTTTGTAATAAACAGTTGCCCGCGATGTTTATTAAATTGCAGATAATGTGATGGCTTCAGTTTTGGTATTTATGTGTCATTGTATTATATATGTGTGTTACCGCTGATCAAAACTGTCTGTTATACACAGCCCTTGACATTTATATTATATTTGTCTTGACGAAAATGTTGGTCTTATAACGTTCAATTTTATTTATATTTTCTCTCTGATAGGCGTTTCTTGTTTGATTTAATTATTATTAATTTAATTTTTAGCAGTCACATAAACAACCAAGCAATGTAATATGGAATTTTTACACCCATTATTGCTGCTTCTTTCTGTATTTGCGCGATGATTATCTGAAATATTAACTTAATGACGCTATATTCTTAAATTTTTTGCTATAAAGACGGAATGTAGTTGACACTTGTTTGTTTTTTCATATGATCTTGAGTCAAAAATTTGTAACTCTGTTGCTCTGGTATCTTCAATACCATTGAGTAATTAAATTGTAATTAAATTGAATGCGTTTTAATTCCCTTTTATTATTGTTTAATTTGAGTTAAAATGCTATGACGTTAAATTTTATACACATAAATGTATTATGAATATTGCTTGGCCAAGTGTGAGGTTGAGCGCTCTATAACCGGTTGAAACCCCCAATGCTTTGCATTGACCGTTCCAAGGCGGTGACCCCAGATTTATTCATATTTTGGGTTTATGTTGGTTTTTATTGTGCTGTATTGTGCTGTTTGTACTGTTTGGGTAATCGGTCACTTGCCTTAAATAAAGGACCAACTAATTGTTTATAATGAGAGTCCAATACTGCTTCAGCAGCTGGAGTTTCACTTCTTTATATTGTGAACTTTTTTTAAAGTTGCTCAGCTCCTATTTCGTATATCCTAAACAGGCATCTGACAGATAGGAAGGCAGGTGGAAGGCGGGAATCATGCAAGTGGGTTTTGGGCGATCGTACGAGCTAGCGAACATACAGACGGACATATAACCAGACTGACAAGACACACGGACTGACTGACGACCAGACTCTCAGGCATGCACTGGTGGACCAAATGACACATGCAGCAAAATTGATATAACTCTTAATGTTATTTTGTTTGCAAATTTTCACACACAAAAACACGCACCATTCACCTGCAGCTCAATTTCATTTTTTTCTATAGAGCGAACATCACGATTGCACCTAATATTTTTTTGTATCTTTTCTGATGTATCTGTACCTGCGCAGTTATGGATTTATCAATATGCGTGTACATGGTCAACGACTTAACATATGTCAAATATAATTCTTAATAATACTTAACTTTGTAAATCCAAATACTAGGAATACGTTTGATGTCATATATTACACCATCTGAATTGTTTTATACAAAACTATCAAAACAGAAGCACACTTAAATATTAATCAAGAAGCATTAAATAATATTTATTGAAGCCAATGGCATAGTCATTGTTTATCTGAAATATTATATAACTATGCAGAATAATACGAACCAACATGATAGTTATATATCACAGAGTGTCATCATTGATAAAACTTGAAATAATACCTGTATATCAAGATATCAGAAAACTTCACGGAGTTGTCGATCCGGATGTCAGAAGTGCTGGTTGCCATTGGAGCCGGGAAGGATGCTGTATTGCAGCGGAGAATAACGAACTTGTGGGTGGACGGCATGAGGTTATAGTATCGAACTTAGAAATGACCAATTCAGAATGTTTTCACTTCGGGAGCCAATCGGAACGGACGACAACACCCGGCTTCCAGTCAGATATAGATTTCCTATACAGTCCCTGCAACCTTAATATCATGACAACTTGGCGTGACTGGAAGGCCTGAATAAGGAACCTTTTGCTGCTCCACGACGACATCACATCTTTGCAACAGTATTTGCTACAAATCATCCGAAAGGACAAACCCGAACCAGTGATCAGTGTGTTTCATGAAGCTCACGTAATGACAAATTCGGGGAAGTACTTTTAAGCGCTGAACGATTTAAACTGGGCATCGAACATTCCTGCGATTGGGAAGGCTCCCGCATTTTATCATAAAAGAAGAACTTGTTCGACGGGAAAGTCTCTTAGGTTCAGCAGAGCGATCTTTTAGTGATATAGATTACATGATTAAAAACAACTTACTGGATATTTTTTTATATTGATATAGATAACATAGGAAGTTTGTTACGTACCTGTGGTATACAGAAAACTGTACAAGCTGCAGAACTGAGGCGTGGATGTTTACATAACAGAATCAGCTTACTTCTGCGGTTTGGATGTCGGAAGGCTATGTTTAGTCGGATGAACACATTTATATATTAAATGCACTCATCTAATATAGCCCTCGAGCAAAATATATACATGCATTACAAATTGTTGTTGAATACTATACGAATGTAAGATTGAAAAGAGTGGCTATAGAATTCATTAGACACATGTATGGGTAAGTAAATTCATTGCAATCATCTGACTGTTTCCGACTACAAAACAGTGCTAAAAACGAGAGTATAATGCGTTTCAAATATTTCATAAACACTCATGTAGCTTCCAGTCGCTTAAAGCTGGCTTCTTTATTGTATCGCTGTGGACATATTCACGCGTCAGATAGAGTGTTAGAGGAAGTGGAGAGGAGGCATCACAGCAGAGTCAAGGTTGTCTGCGGATTTAAAAGTATAAAAGGTGATGATAATCTCCCAGTGTTTGCTAACCTGATATCGGGTAATGTGACAACGGGTTCAGTAAACTGCCATTCACATTATGTGTCCGGTTTCATGGGAAAGAATCTTACAGTGTTTCAAACATATTGTTGTTTGAAATGAATCGGAATGTCAATGAAGAGGAAGTTCAGCAGATAAATTATTTTGAAAAAATTATGTTTAGATTTTGCTGAGATGGATGCTCGTCAGTTTCTACACTATCTACAGTACTAAACGTATGGAGCACTCGGTGAGCGTTACAAACAGCTTAATTCGTTAATAGTCTTGACGTCTTTCATGTGTGATAAGAGAAATAAAATCAACCTGTATCACCACGAGACTTCACTGAACATGCTGGGACACTGCTATGAAATGGAAGAGACTATACAATAGCGCTTATATGATACGAAGAGTTGTTACATCTGTTCAATGCGAACAATGCTCCTAACTGGTACGTCAGGCGGGAACTGCGTCTTATACATGCTTAAGATACAGTGTTTACAAAATATAACAAATGACATTACGCGCGGAAAAACAATTGTGATCAAGTAGTCTGCCATATTGTATATTCATGCCTATACAGTATTAAGAAACAACATGTATAAGTACATTCCAAAAATATTTACAATGTTGTAGAGTGCGTGTTGTTGTGCTTTATACTTATTGTTTGGCATATGACAATGCTGATTAATGCGTGTTTAAATGTATGTTAGAAGTTGCAAGCAGCCAATTCATTTATGAATATAAATCCCTTTGTAAATGATACGTGTGCACATCAAGAGTTCATAAACCGGGTACGATAAAACCTGTATATGACTTTCATATAAAAGTTTTATTAAAATTAAATATCGAACCGCATAAAATCTGTTAAATCTCAGATGTTGATATAGATATGTGTTATTTCATCGAATAATTAACGTATATTATATAGATGGTAAGTAGTTCGCAAAATATAGAAGCTTAATTTGAACCGTTTGTATTGGCTCACGTGATCATTTAATTGCTAAATGTGAGATATTGTGATCACACTATGTAATCCATCGTCATCTGCTGTGCGGTTTGTGGTGTTTGTCGTCAACTTCAAGCTTGTTGCAACTCTATAGATTGTTTATGTGGACGATATATATAGGCATTCAAAAACTACGCCACCAGCTCAAACCTTAGAAAACCATCGTTAAAACTTTTAAGACCAAATAATGACTTGATATTGATAAAGATAAGTCAAAACGTTTATCTTGAAATTTACAAAGCCGAGTTTGAATCTGGTTGACTTGCTTTCAAAAATAGTAACCAAGTCATAGAACAAGCTCGCTACCACTATACTCAGATATTAAGCTTATATCACAAGTGAGATAATTTATATAAATATTTTTAATATAATTACCGCAGTCGATCCCATTTTCCAGCTATGTTTCCCATGAGAGTTATGTTGACGTATGTGTATAATATGAGTGTCATTCGAGGTTTGATTAATGTTATCCCCACCTCTTTTGAAGAAAGCGGCATATAGCAGTGGTACTGACCGTCTGTCTGTGCGACATGTCCTGCCTTAGCCATAACCTTGCCATTTATTAATGGATTTTGAAATAACCTGGCACACATGTCCACTATCCGTGGACTAGCAATCGGTCATCCGTGCTCATACAATAAGTGTTGTATGTTATACTTTATATAAGTAATCCTCGTAGTAAAACACAATATAAAGACAGAAACAGAACTCTCCAAATTATCCAATCGGTTCGCGTTGCAACGCTTTATAATTTTCTGGTTTTTAAACCGTCAAAAGATACATATAATGGATATTTTAAAGCATGGTAAATGTTCAGTTGTACTGTTTCCTGACAAATAGTATAACTATAACGAACATTTGCGAATCTGGAACATTTTTTTTCAATTTTGTTAATTGACCAAAACGTTTAAAGGCCCGTTTAAGTGTTCAAAGATCGTCTTTGGAAAGAAAGTGGTTAATTATATATGTAACTTCATCATTCGATTTCAAGAAAATACACATGACACACATAAAGACAAAGCAGTTCGTGTAAAATTTTATTTACACGTTTATGTAACATTGCTGGTTTCTTCTATTCTTCATTAAAACCTCCAGTATTAGGTAAATTTAACAGTATGTTGAAAATCGGTTCTGTTGTTGTTGCTCCCCTTTAAAGAATTCAGTTCCAGTTGCTCCCCTTTGACCGTGGAAAACAATCGTCTGGGCCAAGAAATCCTGTGTTAATTACAAGCTGTACTCGGATATGCGTCCATCTGATTTTTCTTCTAGTTAGCACCCTTTCTACCTGGTAATACGCACAAATGACACTGCATCCCAGTGGTTCATGCAACAATTGGAGTGCAACAAGCTAGGTCAGATGCTAAAGGCCATGGCAAAAGACGCCGGCTTTCCCGAGCACAAGAGATTAACGAACCACTCAGTTCGCAAATTCCTGGTCCAAAAACTTCGAAATGCAAACATTCCACCCACTGAAACCATGGTCATAACAGGGCACAACAATGTCCAGTCCATAACCAATTATTCCAACATATCTGTTAAACAGCAGCAAAAGTGTTCAAACATTCTTACTCAGTACAGTAAATGTTACATTCAAACAGCTTCCTCTTGTTCGCCTTCATGCACTGAAACTATGGCCGAACAACCACTGTCAACCGTCAAACAAGTTGATCTTGATGTTCGCCCACCCAGTCACTTCACCAGCAAGTGTCTTTCTCTAGTTCAAACAACTTTGCCTCATAATTCTTTGGTGCAACTTTCCACATTCAAAATGTTAATGTATATAATTAGCTTACATCCAAGTTATTTGTGTTATTTTGTCACGAAATAACCACATAGTATAACAAAGAAGCAAATATTGTGCACCTTGTGATCGAGTTGATAGTTTGATATCGAAAGTGAATTGTGTGTGGTGTTAGGCTACGTTGTTAATAAATGTAGTTCCTTGTATTTAACAACTTAATGTCATATTGATATAATAAAACTTTAAGATTTGCAATTCAATATGATTCAGCTTGTAATTTATAACGCTCGACTCTTAGTTACAGAACGATATTCTGATTTAAAAAAAAATGATTATTTGATCAGCGGTTATTTTTGGAACGCGGAGTAATGCACTGACCTTGGTTACACTACAGTCATTATCAAAGTACGACAAACACTCATGAAAACTAATTTCGTTTAATTTAAAAAAGTTTACTAAAAAAAGTGGGATATATTGAATAATAGGTTAGTGTTGATTTTAGATCAAGTATATCATGCTCGGCACTAAAACGAAAAAAGCACTCGCCAAGGCTCGTGCTTTTTGTTTTCTAAGCCTCGCATGATAAACCTGATCTATAATCAACACTAACTTATTATTCTCTATATAAACATAAGAATAACATTTACAAATAATGAGGTTCTTTGATTTGTAAATCTATACTGTGCGAAGATACGAACGATGAATATAACGACTAAAATTAAGTTAAAATGTAAACCATTGCACAAAGTGCATACGTCTTAACTAACAAGATCTGCCACTGTTAGGGCACAAACGCTCAGATTCACTACAATTTGCCTTACATGAACTGATACAACGTTTAGTTTTAAGGTGTAAAACGTAAAATATGAAATGTGGAAATTACACACAGAAACGTCCTACCTCCGCGTAGAGATATGACTGGATCATCATCATCATCATCATCATCATCCTCATCATCATCATCATCATCATCATCATCATCATCATCATCATCATCATCATCATCATCATCATCATCATCATCATCATCATCATCATCATCATCATCATCATCATCATCATCATCATCACCAACAAATCGTCATCATAATATTCATCATCATCATCATCAGCGTCACATCATCATCATCACCAACACATCTTTATCACCAACATGACCATCACCACACCCACAACCACCAACACAACCATCATCATCATCATCATTACCATAATCTTCACCATCATCATCATCATCAACAGCAGCAGCAGTATTACCACCATCATCATTATTATCAGCACCATCACTTTCATCAATTTCAGCGTCATCAGCATACGCAGCAGCTGCAGTAGCATCAGCAACAGCAGCATCGTTATCAGCCTCATCGCCATCGTAATTATCTGCAACATAATCATCATCATCACCATCATTATCCCATCTTCATCGTAAACATTACGAATATAATGTGTATGCGAGTTTCTAAATTTGTGGTCGTAAAACTAATTAAAAAGGTTATGATCGCTGCCCAACGGATAACGAGTCTTTTATTTAACATTTTTGTTATCAACATTATGATCCATCATAGTGTTACGTAGAACATACCACACTTGCTATCCGTCTTTGTCTTTAAAACAACAAGCCATGATAGAATGTGTAATAACCAATTGATGCATTAGTTGTGTGTTTTTTTTCTGAAAATAGCCGTATGTTGTGTCAGAATAGTAGATATGCATAGTATTAAGTTTTTCGGACACATTTGTTTTTCTGACTGTGCATTAGTAGCTTTATGAGCATTAATCTGACGAAACGTTTTATGGTGATAACCCCAGAGAGCCGTTAACTTCAACATGTCAACGGTGGATGTAAAACACTTCAACTGATTTATAACCAGCCCCATGTTTGGTTAATAGAATTTCCCAAATAAATCACACAAACGCAATAAATAAACGGTTTCAGTAAACACTTGTGTTTTTTTTTGTATGCCTTTTAGAACACTCAACAAACCTTAAACATGTTTTCCGAAGATACCTGAAGCATCAATAAATAAGGTCTCACAGCCAACACAATGTAAACGAACATATGTATCAAGGTACAAATAAACACAATATATTTGACACTGTTTACAAGAAATCCCCGTTAATTCCTTATCAGTTTACTTTCCATTTTACTCGGGACGTCAACGGACTATTCAAACATAGCGAAAAGGTAAGTATTTCTATTTCGTATGACTTTATTTTTACATGAAGTTGCGAATTAATTTGATTTTTGACTTTTGCGTAAATATGAGATTTTCCCTACGTAGCTCTTCTAGTGCATCTGTTATTCGACCCTATACACGTTATAGTTGTAAATATTATAAATTGTGTTGGAATCGAACGTGTTGTCGGCGATACACAAATTAAGACTTTTTAGGAATCGAGAATGGATTTTAATTATGCGTATGGCAAATTCATAAATTAATATCGGATTCATTGTTGACACTGGAATATATTAATGAGCATATTTAATTCGTCACTATTTACTGGGTCGACGCTACTTACCTTAACAAATATATTTTACAATTTTGTTAACGCACAGCTATTGATTTTAGAAGGACATCTGGTTCGTTGTGATAAGGCAATGCATTCTAATGATATAATGATTCATACTCATTAATGTAGCAGTACCTGTTCGCTCCACTGAGCACAAGAATTTTTTAACATTTTTAAGTACAGTCTTGTCTGGTTTCTTACGATTTTGGTACTCTTCAACCCCTTTTTGTGAGTAATATCTTTACAAGTACAGTTGTGTCCGTTAAGCTTAAACGTCCAGTAATCTTAGATATGATATCAGATCAGATCATATTAAAATCAGATACTATATTAAAAACTTTCACAGGGGTATGTTGATATTTCGGCCGAGTTAGCAAGTGGATTCGGCTCGTTGAAAAATATGGTCTCCATGGAGCTAGGCAGTTTTCATTATATAGCTTTCGTGATTTTTTAATTTAATCTTAAAAGGCACACGCTTTACCCTATGATAAAAAAACGGAAGTTAACATCAGCAAATGGAATTAATTTCTTACGGTCATCAAACACATACATATATTAGTATAAGTTAATGTTTATGTAAATAAAAAATGGAATCTTACAACACATTATATTGCTGTTACATTAATGCTATTAAATAGCACATTTCCAAAATGTATTCATTAAAAAAACTATTATTTTAATAGAAGATAATAGAAAAAAACAGCCAAATCGTTTGTATAAAACTCATGACTATACGAACACATAACAGTTCACATCGCTTCAACCAACTGCGCTATCAAACATTGTTACTGACCCGGTCAACTTATTGATATTTAGAATACTCATAATTATAACGTCAAAATGTATACATAAAAATGATCACCAAACAGGATCCATATTATATATTTGTTTTATTTCATAATGCATGATCTTTCAGCTCACTTTAGCACGAAGTGATCAAAATTATAAATTGTGGCGCCTGTCGCTGTACGTTTGTGATGTTTGTAATAAACATTTAGCTATTTACAACTCTAGGGGCCACATGTGTCATCCAATATTTATGAAACTTGAACATAATGTTAATCTTGACAATAAATACGCCAAGTTGAAATCCTGAACGAATCCGTCTAAATCTATGTCACTAGGTCACTGTGAATCAAAACGTTCCTCACTCGTTTGAATAAAATACACGTGTAAGTACTCCATAGACCACGGGTATTGTTTAATCTTCGAGTAAAATGGGCGGACATGGAAGAAACGTTTATCTTATTTTTGTGTTAGATTGGTTTACAAAAGTAATATAATTAATATTATATGTAATATTTTAAATCGAACCGTTATTAAGGTAACTCATATGTGTATCGGTAAAAGTAGGGTTGACCAAATAGTGCTTTTTCTCATACATTTGGTGATAATGTAAAAACAACAAAAATCGTTTACAACGGAATCAGCAAAAGTATAAATAAAACATAATGGCATTCATCACTCCATCCTTTCAGCCTCAAAGGTCTTGTTAATTATCTGAATTATAGATACAGAACTGATCATCAACAATTCGTATCTATTTTTATTTTTTGTTGCAAAAATCAACATGTAAGTATTATATGAAGGTACTATGGCTAGAAAAACTGGATTCCTAATTCTATATATGTTAAATATTTACGATACAGTTAACTAAAAAACACATATTCAGAAAGTAATACAAACTACCAAATGATTATAAGAAAAGCTAGCCTCTTGTATACATACACGAACTTTCTTGTTGATTAAAATGAATGGGATACCATACGCAATAACATGCATCTCAGTAATTGTGTTGATATTATAATATACATTGTAATTCGTGTAGTACCTCTTTAGCGTGACTGAAAACAAAGATTTCATGGTGAGCGTTAGTAATCGCCTTTTATTTGTCGTTCGCCGTGCGTTCTAAACATTTACCACGTTACAAATCATGGTCAAGGCATTTGTTTTTCAAATGATAAATCAGCCGAGTTCAAAAAGGGTTCCGGTTCGTTAAAAAATATTACCGCTAGTTAGCGGCACAGCTTTCTATATATGGCTTGTGTGTTCTAATTGTATATGGGCAGAGTCAAAAAAGTATCTGTCGGTTGAATAGCATTGCAGCCCGGAGGCGGGGCATTTATTTTATATAACTTTAATAAATATTGTTAACACTCTTTTTTCCACATGTTTGTCACACCTCTACGAATCATGGCCATACTATTTTGTTTTTCAAATAAATATCGACATTTGCATTATTGAAGTTGCGTTTTTAGTCCAAACGATATCAGAGCCTAGTGTTAACATTGTCCCGATCCGTTTAAAAGTATTTTTGAGATTGGGATTAGCAGTTTCCTGTTTGTGGTTTATGTGAAACCTTTTTTACCTTATTAACACGATAGTAATCTAAGAGTCCAATCATTAAATAAAACTACCAGGAGGTTGGGAAGTTTTCCTTTTGAGGCTTTGTTGACAAAAGACAGTCAAAACTAAACACACAAATCTTCCTGAAACTTGGTTATAACATATGTCCTAATGATATCTCATTTAAACTGGGTCATATGAGGTTAAATACGAAGTCACAATATTACAATGAAAAAAAACATAGTGAAAACTTTCAAATAGTAAAGTAAATATAATGTATTAAGTAATGTATTTATATATTAAAAACGCGTATGATATAAACATAAAAAACTAATATGTTCTCTTAGCAATGCACGCTAATGATTATTATATATGTGCACCTTTTCTCGTAAAAAATCGCCGTTTCGTTATGCTATGGTAGTTACTTTAATATCAAGACGCGACATGTTATTGTCCTATGATTTTAATTTACATAGTGGATGTGTTACATATTAAAATGATTATATTTTAGAATGTCCTCTGGAATCGGTAAATCAGCTGTATTGAACTGTACAAAATAAATACGTGTCTGTATTCAAATTATCATATGACTACATGTATCGACTTGCTCTGCAAATCACTCAATGTATACTTATGGCTTACCATTTCGAAAAGAAAAGCCTGTTCATAGAATATTAAGCATATATCAACTTTAGGCGGCTCATAGTGTGTACTCCTTGGTACACTGATCATTTGTTTTGATATTTTAACCAGGTATCAAGTTATTGTTCAACACGGATCATCAGTTGAATAGTACAAACATTGAAGTATATATGGACAAATAACCGCGTGTTGTTTTGTAAAATAACTATACAGTATTAAGAGTGTTGGGCACTTTTATTGTCCGTATGTTCATTCGAAGCAATAAGGGCATTATTGTCACTGAAAGTTTTCGGGTGATCTAGAGAGCTGTATATTTAAACATGTCACTTGTGGAAGACAAACACTTCAAATGTTATCAAGATAACATGGTAAAACCCGGTACATGTCTGGAATTTCCTAAATAAATCAAACATATGCAATAAATCAAATGTTTATGTAAACGATGTTACATTGTTCCATTTTGCTGTAATGTTATCTTTGATTCACTATCGGAACACTCACAACTTTGAAAATGATTGCCTCAGCGAAACAAAGCATAAATAGGCATGGCCTTACAGTGCACACACAATTTATAAAACAGATACAGCGGTAAAAATGTAGCATCATTTACAGGACGTGTGTTAAGAAGATAGTTACACATTGTTCCATTTTGCTGTAAACCTATTCGAATTCAATATAAATTATTGCAACGTAATTAGCAATGACGAACGTGCCAATCACAACTACAACGTACGTCATGGGAACTCTCTGTTAAACCCTTATCAACTTACTTAAGATTTAACTCGATAAATCAACGGATGAATCACCGATTATTACGAAAAAATAAGTATTCTACAATTACCTTGAGTCGAGCGATTAAGGAAAAAAGTAAAAGAATTTCTGAATTAACTCGAACAATGTCGCAATAAACGATGTACCTTTTAAGATTGATTTTATTCCCATTAAATCCATGTCTTGTTTATAAACAACGTTTTTAACCACGCAGAGCCGATAGTGTCATACACACCCGCAAATTACATACACTACGCGAGTTGTTTACCTAGTGTCAAGATGTCACATCCGAAAAGCGAGAGTACTCGATTGCAATAGGCATGAGGTAAACAAAACTTCGAACATTTGATTCAATTAACAAATGTATATAAACTAAAAGATTAATTTAATTTTTTTTAATAACATCTATTGACATTTTAACACGTTTCTGTGGTATCGTTAGATCTTCTTTTAAGCAACATTGACACGAACAAGTGCACAAGAATTGCAAAAAAACATTTTAAATCATCGAATTTAACAGATAATCCCTAAAATTATAATAATTCCTACACGGTATGATTATCTTCAAAATATGTAACATAAAGCGCCGATTAATACCAAGATTGTGACACTGACAGTAGCCTAAGTTACAATGCCGATCAACATTAAATGTACAAACTCTGATTTTGATTACCCATATATAAGTGTATAGTTTTTCGTCTACATTTAGAGATGATGTGTTTGTTAACAACCATTTCATGTTAAAGTTCAAAGTACAAACAAAGAGACTCAAAATACAGGAGTGTATTTTCGGTTTCATTCTAACATTATTTTTATCTTTCGCCACCTGGCGAGGGTTGTGTTGCTAACCTTATCAACGGTACGTCACAGGAAATCCCCATACAATTCATACCTACTTACTTTCGATTTCATTCGATACACCCATGGATTGTCAAACATTTGAATAAACAGGTGGGTATTGTTTTTGTTATTGCTTTTTTTAATTACAAAATGTTTATTTGGCAAATATTTATCTTTTGCGAAATATAGTATTTATATAAGCAATTATATATTGGCAGATATTCAATTTTTAAACAAGACATAATGTTATTATTGCCGATTTTGTTGCATTAATGGTACTGCACTAAATGTGAGATATAAAACTGAGAATTGATATCTATCAATAATAATTTATATAAGTATTATCTGAAATAGCATTATTTTTTATCATTCGGCTATACCCATGAACATTAAAGGTATAATGCGCCATTATGCATTTTGTAAACAGAAGTCCCTGTGACATCTACCAATAATGTATTTTAACGAACGGCAGTTGATTTTAGAAGGAAATATGATCGTTTGAGGTAGTACAATGCTTTCAAATGATATTTTGAATTCGATATAGTTTAACTCACTCAAATAAACACACATATAGATAAATAAACTTCGAAATACACTTCAAATAATATAAATTGTATTAATACCATTAACTTGGATATCATTTATTTGATAAAAATGTATGTATATATAAATATAAATGTATCGTTAGGACATTGGCATTGTGGCAATACAGTGAACGGCGAGTACAAATAGTTTAGAATTGTCAGTTTATAATTGACAACTTGAGGTGTTAAATTCGCGGTGATCTTCAAATACAATCTCCACGCAGAGTTGTCGTTCCTTGCTCTCACATACAACTCTGCGAAAGGCTCAGCACGCCATTTTGTCTATAAAATAGCTAAAACCGAACAAACGCATTCAATGTATATTTGATTGGATTTTTAAGATCGCATGCATTAAATTAAGAAATATGACTTTTAAATGTACGATTAATCGTGCAAAAACTTGCGAGTTTTAATGCAACTCTTTGGAACTATTTTATTGCCCATTTACGCAGATGGAATCATTTCACGTACTTTACAAATGTCAACAATTGAACATAATGTTTATTGAGTGACGTTAGGAATTGCTTCGACGTGTGTATGTATGTTGGTTTCTTAACATCAAGAAACCATATCAATTTTATAATAATGAATTAAGACTGATATAAGATATCATGGTATGAGATGGTTTTCTTTAATGCAGTGAATGCAATGTAACCGTCGTGCAAGAGATTGTTAAGTATACTGTATCCTCAATGATGAACGCTTGGTATGATCATGACATGAATGAGACGCTTTCATAACAATAGTCCGTTCTGAGCCCAACACAGAGGTGAATGTAATGTAACCGTCGTGCAAGAGATTGCTTCAAATATCTTTCAATCTTGTCATTGTACAGCCCGTATGCAATTAATGACTGTCGTTGCAACTTTTAATAAAGCATTTCCTACGTTGAATGTTTGTTAATGGTATATGTCTAAAGCAACAACACGCCTAAACAGGCTGTCTTTGTCTGTCTTGCAGCGAAGTTAGGTTGCTTGGAGTTCATCGGGTGATATATTCATTTCGACTCAGCAAATTGAAGTTGATTTGTATTTGTACCGAAAAAAATATCTTCTTTGCGTTGATTTTACCAAATCCTTACCAAAGAGTAAACATTGGTTAATTGTAATAACCCAGAAATCCTATTAATTGACATCACTCGTGCTTGAATAAAACACTATCTGCTTAAAGCGCTCTTCTTTGAACATATATCATTGTGCGACATCTTCTTAATCATATTTTGCAAAAAAATTGAGAGACCAACGTGACATACCAAATCCATGGTATGTTTGTTTCATGTTGAATTTGTAAAAGTGCTTGATTGTTTGGAATCAAAATAATATGTTATATATGTATTTCACATAGAAACTTAAACATGAACGCAGTGCAAATGTAGCATAAGATATATTGCCACTGTTATAACAAAACAATCAGATTTATTTTTTAGAAAGTTTACATAATGACACAGTAATAGAAATGTGTACTTGCTGAATGCAATTATCATCTGAGCATTACTCCGTTTGTTGAGTAATACAGTTTGATATATGTTGTGAATAGTTAATTTAAACCAAACACAGATTCAATCACAGGCAAGATATTTATCATAAAATTTTCAAACATATTCAGGGTGAAGAAGTATAAACTACACAGGATTGAAGCGCCAAGTCCTATATTGATATAAAGAACCATAGCTTTCCAACAGATATAACTAAATTGAATTTAAGTATATGTTTGATTGATGTGCCTTTTTCATCGATACAACATTGTGAGTGGTTGGGTTTCTGGACGCGCAAATTACCATATATTATATCGAGGGTGATATCACACGTGGTTTTATATATTGTCAACTGTCGCGTCTATCTGCCTGAGCTCAACTGATTTAAAGATTTTTAGATAAACTTCTATTCGGCCACTGTCATCAATGCCCAGCTTTTAGGCATGACATGTTTATGTTCTCGGGATTGGTCGCATTTGTTCTGAAGCGTCCGTTTGCAAAAATAATAGTTTGACTAATACAGAACTGTTTAAAGCTTAACTATCCATACACAAGGTTGAGCTATACTACTCACCCAAATTTGGGCTTCGTAGTCAGCGTCTTCAACGGTTGTTTAACTGTTTAATAACACGTTTACAATAATTTTTAACACATATGTTTTTGGTCACTGTATGATGATACTTTCCACGTTTCAAATATCTGACCTGCATTATCCCCTCTTTAAATCTCAGTTAGGAATAGAGTGCTCAATGTGAGTTTATTTGATCAAAATGTGCGCTAAGTCTTATGTACTTTGATTTGTGTCGTTAACGTTAAGCGTGTTACCACATTTTATCCTATAGTTTTTGACCTTGGTAGATATGTGAATCAAGATAATATCCAAACCATGTTTGAATATAGATCACGTGCATAAAAGCAAATGGGTCAGAAAAGCATATATTTACCCCTCTACAAGCCACAATTATGGCTCGATGCTTATGAAACGTAAACACAATGTTATTTTAACAAATATAAAGATAGAATTCGAAACTGTGTCACGTGTGTCTTAAAACAGCGAAGGCCACATGTATGACTCAACCTTGATGAGATTTAGCAAGCCTGTTCATTTTTGTCACCGAGTTTGAATCCGGGTTGTGTGTATCTATCAATCGGGACAATATCTCGAATTTCCGTAATGACTCTAAGTTTTCGGAAATTTAGATACCAAAAATATTCCTAATTTACAGGTATTCGAAAATTTAGAGACACAAATTAAGGCGTCTAAAATCATAATTATAACAGTATCCGGATTAAATTTGCAAATCCAGATTATTTGCAAACTTATTCTTTTTTATTAAACAATTGTAATGAAATCTTGCATATTTGTAGGGGGCAATGAGTACATACATATAATTGAAAAAAAGAGTTTCAGGAAAGTAGAGTTATTTGATGATAAAGTTGCCATACCTCGTGGGATCCCAACGGAGTTTAGGCTCCCCCGTTAAGAATTGCAGTTCTCCAACGGGAGTTTTTTTCCAGACGGGAGAATTTTATCAATATTTGACAAAAAATGTAATTTATATATTATACTTTGTTTTCTGTGCACGGTGTTGTTAAAGATAAAAAACAAACAACTACAGTAACAAAACAATGAACCTAACACACTGCCCTATTCAGGCATTTTGTGTAAAAACTTGTGGAATGTAGCCGGTACACTAAGTTACGACATTGCACAGAACATGGTTCCAAGCATAATTTCGAGCAAAGAACTTCCAAAACTGTTACAAGGGAATAAATAACAAAAGAAATACAATTCCGAATGACCATTAGTATGTTTCCAATGTAATGGTCTTCCTGAATTGTATTGATCATCACAGTAATGGATAAAAGCAACGTTTGTATTATCAAAAGGTAAATGTAATATATTTTCGAGACAAGTCACTTTATACAGTGAGTCTTTCAAAATCATGCAACGTTTTAAATTCATCTTTACAGAAATATCGATGTTTGGGTCTAATTTCTTACCAAAAAGACATTTTATTCAACATAAATTTTGGTACTGATTTAAGAAAATTCAATAATTATAAATTGAGTTTGTCAAATTCCAATGGAAGTTATCCACAAACACTTTTTTCTTATTAAACTACATATTTCTTACAATTATAATTTAAGCATGTGTATTTGTAAACATTGAAATAGAAAACAAATCATAATATATAAATCACATTTTTTTTGGTAAAATATTGGTAAATTTCTCCCGTCTGGAAAAAAAACTCCATTGAGACAATTGCAATTCTTAACGGGGGAGCCAAAACTCCGTTGGGATCCCACGGGGAATGGCAACTTTATCATCAAATAACTCTACTTTCCATAAACATTTAAACTCTTTTTTTCAATTACATGTATGTGATCATTGCTCCCTACAAATATGCACAATTTCATAACAATAAATAAAAAAATGTTTGCAAATAATCTGGATTTGCAAACTTAATCTGGATACTGTTTGATATTGAAATCAAATTAATAAATCAATGTACAATCATTTTCTTGTTCTGCTTAAAAAATAAATTAAAGTTCACACTTTTGCTAACTCTTGTCTGAAATGATAAAGATCAAATAGGTAAAAGCATAAAACATTCTGCTTCCTTAACAGGACGAAACTGTTTCGAATGTATTGGGTGAATCTATTGTCGTCTATCGGTAGCATGGTTTTTACCCCTATACGCAAATGTAATGGTCCATTGCCCTCAAGCATGCATCTTTGCAGGTTTTTATTACCTTAATCCGTTTGTAAAAACATTATTGAAGTTTCACAAGATAAGCAAAAAAAGAGCCGAAGTCTGTAGAATAACGTTGTAAAATATACTGTCCGAACATTTAGATACATTAATTAGGGACAACAAAAAACGTTATGTCCTAAAATTAAGAGTCACGAAAAATAAGTATTTTGCTACAATAGAGGGTGCCCGAAAACTTAAAGTAATTACGGTAGTTCTAATCTTGGTCACGGGAGTTAAAACAACTAGGTTACCAGGTAAAATCTTTAAAAAAAACATGTTTGCAAGGATTTAGGCCACATTTATGACTCTATATGGATAACGTTGTCAGAATATTTAGTTGGACAATATCTAGACTGAGTTGAACGTAATCGTGAACTCATTTGAGTGCCTAAGGGCCATCATAACCACCTTGTAAACAATAGGAGTTAATTCCACACAGAATGAACACATGTTATAATAATGTCAATTATTATCCTATAAAGATATATATGACGAAGTGACCAGAATACAACTTAAAGTGAGCTGAAACACCTAAAAAGTACCTCTCAGAAAATCCCCGTAAAATCCACACTTTTCATTTCATTCGAGACATTAACGGATTGTCATTACTCACATACTCGAACAAACATGTAAGTAATTATTCATTAATACTCGAATTATTATAAAATGTTGTAGGCATAATTAATCTTGTGTCGATAAGTGAGTTATTATATTAATAGCTTAACAAGCAGGTATTAGACTGTGTATGTATTTCACTGTAAATATTATTAATTATGTTGCAATAAAACATGTTGACCAGGTATTAGTCATTCAAAAAATAGGAAACAGTTTCAAAATAGGGAATTTTTCTCTTTATTGCGGGATAACTTTTCAGATATAATTGAATATTTTTATAGCATTGTATTCGTAGACATAATGTTATGCGTATTTGTTGAGCCACACTATGTTATGGCCAAAAAGAAAATAAAAAAGCTACATTTTACTTTATACAATACCTCTATTGTATAGTGTACTTTTGCCATAATAATATTATTTAAGTATGTCTAAATGCACGACGGTTTCCATTACCACAATGATCAGCATTCATTCGTTGAAATAAATTGTCCCAAGTTGGTTATGCGACGGACGAAACTTCTTATACGCATGCAAAACGACACAAACTGAACATATGCGGTAAAATTAAATATTTTATAATGAAAAGGGCAATTCAAATTTCAGTTTATTTATAAATAACATATCAATTTACACAACTGATTATTTAATCTCTCAAACACACAATACATCGCAATAATTATGCCTTTACACACAAACTGGCTTTGATATATAATACCGCAGATACACTTATGCCTCGAGACAATTGATGAAGCATGAACCTAAAAATTGAATATGATACTTTTATTTATTGCTCCGTTTTTATTTGCAGTGAGTCTATAAACCTGATCATTATTTGTAGTGATGTGTGATTGCGTGACTTGTAGTGTTAGTATTATGAGTAGTATTATGACAACTTTAAAAATGTGTTTTCTGAGAATGTTATCATATTAACCTAATGAAGATATAAGTTGACTTTAAATTACTGGTTTGTAATTACTACGATCTTAGATTGTGGCGCGTGTATGATTATTGTTGTTTGTGCGTATTTTCTACATATAGTACAACATGTTTGTGCGTCTCACTGTTTGGTACTAGGTACATAGCCATTTATAAAAGACGACATGCTATAATACGGGTTTTTATCCTGGTGATGCGGCTGCGGATTAAATAAGTGTATTTATGAACATGCAAGTGTCATTAATTTATGAAATTTGCGCCGCAAGTTGCAACAAATTCATAGTATGATGTTAAGTACGATTTCTTTTCCTTGCTCATAACATTGAACTATGATATAGTGTGTATGCATCTACGTTGAAATCTCACCAACCTTTAATTGTGCACATTTTATCATTTCATTCATTTACAATTAGGTGGCTGCCTTTTTCTACGCATGGTTCTGCCAAGCATATTATTTTGAAAGTAAACCCATCTCTAAAATTGGTCAGCAACTAAAACCCGACAAACCAGTGCATCAAATTGCAAAGTCCAAACGGCTGAATGTTGTTTATCGAGCTGACTATTAATATATAGTTTTACAAGGTAGGCAATTTAAGATATCAATTATCTATCATTTATCTGCGTTACTAACTAAATTGTAATCAATATGTAGTTTTTGTGATCACAATTGTGTCAATTTTGGTTCAAACTGGAATTCGATTGATTACTTATATATATATATATATATATATATATATATATATATATATATATATATATATATATATATATATATATATATATATATATATATATATAATTAAAAACAATATATACCTCTACATGCGCTACACAAAATATTGCTATGCATGTTTTACTTTAAGAAAGTTTATTTCTTTTTAGAAGTAACATAATGCTCAAACCAATAACCTTAAACCATTGATGATATTAACATCATTTAACTACGGAGCAATCTTTATATAAATGTGGTATTTGACGAACAATTTAGTCGAAACCAATTGTAGCTGATGTAATTTCAAAACCTATTCGCTTCATGGAAATTATAGAATGTTTCTCATATATAATGTTTCTCTTCGTAAATTACAAAACCTAAATTATATATTCAACTAAATATACCAATACGTATTTGGAAAACATTTGTGACACTTGTATTATTTTAACACTTGAAACATTATGATGCCCCTTTCCAATAGATGCATATTAACTTGGCAAATACAAATGTACGATGTCGTTGTAGATAGCTATGTTCGTGAGGATGATTCAATGAATAGAATAACGTGTTAAAAAAGACTCGTCTATTATTAAACATAATGCAAATATAATCGTGTAATGTAGTGTAATGGTGTGTTAACATAGGACATTCATATTGTTAAAACCTCGTTTACAACAGCTAAGAATACTAATATTAATCGTGTAGCAATTCTAAATATGTCTTATACAATTCTCATAAATTAATCACCACATTTTGTTCCAATTCTGTTGATTACCTAGATTCAGTTTAAAACAATCGATTTCGAGAAAAAAATATCGAATCCTAACAAATCTTGCGCATCATCATGTAACATAATGTAAATGAATGCATATGTGGGTACATGTACTAAACGTTTAATTTATGTTGCTTTCAAATGCATACACGAAGAACTTTATCTGATTCATATTGCATGAGTATAACGTTCAACATACACCGTTATTTTAAAATAACTACTACATGCTCCCATTATGCGTACTATACTATACTAGTCAGTATTAGATTTTAAACGTATGATGAATCGGACGAACTAAAGCTGTGTATACTCGACATTTGATAGTGTTGCCTCATAATATATAATTGCTTGTAAAATACGCTGTTTAATAAACCAAGTGGTCTATTTTCCGTGTGTGTAGTTTGTTTGTTTTTGGAAGAGTTGGTCTAGGTTTGTATCTCTTTAAAACCTAGACAAAGTCTGAATATTTTGCAATTATCATCCCATATAGAAGGACACCGTCCGGCCAAGGCAGCTAAGGCAGCATTTTATTACGCTTTGATGTTTGTAATGGCGATTGATTAAACACTTAACATTATTTGTAATCAATTTAATTAAATATTAATGTTTAAAAAAATGTTTATATTAAATATGTTACAAAAATGTGATCGTGTAATGAGTTATAAATATTTTTAAAATGTATAAAGATATGTATAAGTGCTAACAAACTCGGTGATCTTTTATTATGAGTAAAGCTTCAAACGAGTTAACGAATATAACATTGAATGCAATGCCATGCCTGACGAAAATAAAAATAAAAACTTGCGTAATCAAGAGGAAACCGTGATTTAGTCACACTAGGTGTGATACGCATTTTGCTTCATCTATTGATAAATATTCAAACATCAGAAGTGATATGATAAATTGAGTCTTAAAAAGCGATCAATAAACATATAATTAAATTAAATTTATAAAAATTATTGAAGAAAACAACCGAGCCCGAAAGAAAAACGTTCTAAAAACTATATATAGCAAATATTTTACTTTTTAAGATGGTTGTTACCCAGCACAGCATGAATTTAAAAATGAAGGCACCAATCTTGAAGCAAACCGTGATTTTTGTTGTGCACATCAATAGGTCGTTAAATGATATGGTTATTTATAGAGAGATCATACACTTCATATATCAATGAACACGTGTCATTTAACCTATATAGTGGTTTGGGTCATGTTCAAGTCTAAATAACTTAAAATAAACAAAGGTTCAAACTTTGTAATTAGTTGCTTTATATCAAGAATGTCAAATAGTGCATGCGTTTAAGGTAAGTGATAAGATGTTGTATGTGTTTGCAAATAAGAAAAATTCGCGACTGCTGTACATTATGCTGGGTTGTTTCGGTCGTTAGTAAGAAAGAACTCCAGCATAAAGTTACAGGCCAGGCAAAACAAAAAAAGATCGGTGTGTAGATACAATTAGCAATCTGTTTCATAATATTGCATTTAAGTGGACCACTTTTTGCAAATAACAACCATTGTTATTCTGAGAAAAAAATATGTGTAATAAGACCCTATTGTAAACAAAGGTTTCGACCATTGTGATGGCCATTTTGCGACAAGGATAATCGTTGGATTCAGATTTATTAATCGAAAATATGTCCCACATGTTGAACTTTTTTTTGTTAACTTCTTTACATTTATCAATAAATATTTGTTTAAACAATGATTACACAGAACACGGTCAACTCATTATTAAACACATACTTCCAATATACTAGTTTATGTGTTAACAACGCCATCGAATCGATCAATTTATCGCTCAGACTCACAAAGCACCGAAATTTAATGCTTAGGGTTTTCGAACTCAAAAAAATGGAGTTCCCGGTCCATGCACCCTGGCTGAAACACATTCTTAATCGAGAAAAATGATCCCATTCGATTGATTTTGGAGGATCTTTAACGATCAATCTATCTAACAATATCGGTTAAGAAAACACACAAGAAAATACATATCAATTTTACTTTTTGGAAACAACAATGTGCATGTCTTACCGTGGTAAGACAATAATTTTTAATCAGTCTTTAGGGTTTGTTCGACTTTATAAAAAACTGTTCGCGCATGCGTAAGTGCTTTTGCCAAGCATGACAAAAATGTGGGATCAAGTCCGTTTGATTTTGGATCGGGTCCGTATGACTGCTTTTTAAAGGGCATGAAATCCCGAAAAATATTCCAATTATCATCAAGAGCAAGTAATGTTAAAACTCAGTCCTCTGAATAATTCATTAGTCTTGTTTTTTTCCATGACAATGATAGTTTAGGAAACTCTTATTATTCTTGAAGTTGACTGTGCTAACAGCAGAACTGAACACAAATTATAATTATCTTCTTAAAAAAAGTTGTTGTAAATCTTGCCAAATAATATATATTGTTTATTTCTACCCGTATTTATGTGTTCAATGTAAATTATGTGTCTTTGTTTGTCGATGCTTCTAGTCGGTTATTTTAATGTTTGTAAGGTGTATTGAATGTTCCCCCAGTAACTCAAGGTTTGTAATTGAACTATCGAATTATTGCATTTTTATAATTTAATAGAAAAAAATTCATTTAAATGCGTGACATTCGTAAAATGTTATTTAATATCATAACATTGTGTTTGTTTGCCATAATTGACATTTTCAACGTTTAAATACGCGTTGCTGATCAATAGAAAACTTAATTTCATAATAATGTCATCGTTCTCTCAGAGAAGCGACATTTTGCCCGATCAAGAGTATTAGTTGTATTCGATTAAACGTAGCATCTATGATAATGAGATTCATGCAAGTTTTCTTGAAACATCAAAAGAACCATATTTGATAAAAAAATGTCAGAGTCTGAAATTCTGTAGGCAGAATTATTGAATTATGCTATTTGCTTATGCAACAGTTTTATTTCAATGAAAAGTGTAATCATGTGTAAATGTGTATCGTACTAAATATGACTTGTATTACTTTGTTCCATACCTGCGTAATTTATCTTGTTCAAACAGAAATATGAACATGATCTTCGGACAAATGTTTCAATTTCCTCTGGAATAAATACGGCTTACAAAAAAATAATAAGCCCTCAGGGCATAGATATACGACCACATAAATGTGTCACCATAGGTTCTGACAAATTCACCATTTGGGTTTAACACAAATTACAATAAAAATTGTTTAAGTAAAGAATAGAAGAAAAACATTTGGACAATAAAAAGTAAACAACAAATACTAGATATTTGTTTAAATGTATGTTATGTAACAAATACTGTAGCTTATGTTGTTGAAAACGAATTATTATTGAAGCAATACGTTTCGACACCATAATTCACTGTGAAAATTATATTCGAAACTGATGTATCATGTGGTATTGGTCACGTATGTAAAGTGTAACCATATAATGCAAAATGTCCATACACGAGAAATTAGACTATTCAAAACTGAGCAAAATATTTAAAATGTGTCAGAATTCGTAATTTATGTCGTATTATTTACATGTTTTAATAATATCATAATGATTGTTCGTGTTACTTCTATTTACTTGAAGCAACATCAGACTAAATTTATGTTATAATATTTAGCTCCTGTAATAGCTTTTTTATGTTTAGGAATAAAATACTATCCAAAATCACCCGGATTTATTCATAGAAAGCACATCGTCTGCTACCATTTGTTGGGGATCTCTAAATCGAGGTCACAGTATTAGATGGGCGGAGCAATCATTTATTTGGCGAGTGGTTTGTTACAACCCGTTTTGTAATAAAAACCCGAATTGTAATAATTATTACAAATTGGGTTGCGATGCATTATTACATTTCGGGTCGACAGTAACAACCCGTTTCGTAATAAAAACCCGAATTTGTAATAAATTTTATCATGTCCATTAAATCAGAGATACAGACTTGTTTAGACGTTTTTTCATGCTTAAATTAGTTTTAGAGAAGGTATTGACTGTTCCCCCGACCTTTGTTCATAGACTCCATCAACAAATCATGAATGTAATAATTTATTACAAAGTGGATTGCGATGCATTATTACATTTCGGGCCGACAGTAACAACCCGTTTTGTAATAAAAACCCGAAATGTAATAAATTGTATCATGTCCATTAAATCAGAGTTACAGACATTTTTAGAAGTTATTTTCATGTTTAAATTAGTTTTAGAGTAGGTATTGACTGTTCCCCCGACCTTTGTTCTTATAATTTGCATATATTCAACACAGCTTGTATAAACATATTTGAATTATTTTAGCAAGTCATAAATGTTGTTATTTTTCAACCAATTTGTGTTTACATAATAGTAAATGCAAACGCTTTTTGGTGTGTATGATGCCCGTACGAAACGCAATAAGCACTATTTTTGTTGGTCTAATGCTTGATAAAGTGAAATCAACCAGCAAATTGTATTCCGTTAAAATTGATTTTGTTAAGAACAATACCTATCTCAACATATCATTCAAACATTTTAAATATCACATGTGTCATTATTTATACGGACATGTGGTTGTTTGTTTAAAGTTTATATTTTGCCTTTTATAACACCCATACTTAAGAAAAGAGCTGACATGTTCTTTATTAAACACTCTTTTATTTAAACTTCCTACTAGATAAGTGAATTGACTGTACATGTACTTTTTATTAAAAATATAACAAAAACTAGAAATGGCGCGGCAGAGGCCGACGCGTATCCCCACGCCGAATGTTTGACCTAGGTGTGCCCCAGGGTTGGTAATGGGGCCATGCATAGCTGAGATTGACCGTATTGTCATAAGAGAAGTTCATCATCAATTAGAAGTGAATTGGTGTAGAAATGAAGAAGTTATAGTAAAAGGCAATTTTGGGTGGGTGTGACATATGTGGGCAGGGCGCCCCAGGGTTGGTAATTGTGCCATGCATAGTTGAGATTGACCGTATTGTCATAAGAGAAGTTCAGTATCAATTTGAAGTGAATCGGTGTAGAAATGAAGAAATTATAGTAAAAGGCAATTTTGGGTGGGTGTGGTCTATGTGGGCGGGGCGCCCTAGGGTTGGTAATGGGGCCATGCATAGTTGAGATTGACTGTATTGTCATAAGAGAAGTTCAATATCAATTTGAAGTGAATCTGTGTAGAAATGAAGAAATTATAGTAAAGGCAATTTTGGGTGGGTGTGGTCTATGTGGGCGGGGCTTCAGGGTTGGTTATGGGGCCATGCATAGTTGAGATTGACCCTAATGTCATAAGAGAAGTTCAGTATCAATTTGAAGTGAATCCGTCTAGAAATGAAAAAATTATAGTAAATGGAATTTTTTGGTGGGTGTGGCCTATGTGGGCGGGCGCCCCAGGGTTGGGATTGGGGCCATGCATAGTTGAGATTGACCCTAATGTCATTACAAAAGTTCAGTATCAATTTGAAGTGAATCCGTGTAGAAATGAAAAAATTATAGTAAATGGAAATTTTTGGTGGGTGTGGCCTATGTGGGCGGGGCGCCCCAGGGTTGGGAATGGGGCCATGCATGGTTGAGATTGACCGTATTGTCATAAGAGAGGTCCAGTATCAATTTGAAGGGAATCGGTGTAGAAATAAAGAAGTAAATGTAAAATAACCTAAAAAAATGAGTGATAATTTATGACGCGGCCCCACCCCAACCGCTATAAATTTTGACCCAGGGGTCAGATCAAAATTCCAAATAGTGCAGGGTCGCACATATGCTCATAGCTACCATGTGTGTAAGTTTCAAGGTTCTAGTGCTTTTAGTGTAGGAGGAGATAGTGGCCAGGACGGACGGACAGACAGACAGACAGACAGACAGACAGACAGACAGACAGACAGACAGACGGACGGACGGACGGACGGACGGACGGACGGACGGCGGAGATAACCACAATATCCCCACCTTTTTTTCAAAAAGCGTGGGGATAATAATTTATTTTGTATTGAACATACATTAACCTTATTCATATTTGTATAAATTGTGATTTGATTTTTATTAACACTTGTTCGTGATATTGTAGTTAGTCTTCTTATCGATTCCTCATCGTCTTTTCTTAAATTTCTAAATATTACTCCCCTTTACTACTCAATTCTTCCTTACTTCATCCTCACTGCCTTTTGACTGCCCATACCCGCTCGCTCACCCTAACTGCCTCTTAAATTTCAAATATTACTCCTCCCTTTAACCCAATTCTTCCCCACTTCTTTTGCACTTCCTCTTCGATTCTTCCCCTTTCTGTTCACTTACCCTCACTGCCTCTTTACTTTCCATTAAATGCCTCATCCTCCTTATTCCTCCTTACTGCCTTCTCATTCATTCCCATTTCGTCATTATTTCGTTGTCATTCCTCCTAACTCTCTCAATCATTTATTAATCACTTCCTTCGCATCCTCGCTTCTTAGCAAGTATTAAGCTGCTTTCCAGAGAAGAAATAGTCACGGGGCCAAACGGGGTTGAATGATACAAACAGTGGTTGAAATACACCTGTCTATGTGTGTTTGGTTTTCATGTCATTGATCGCTATTATTAAGCGCGAGAAGTAAGAATTCATAATTTATTTACCTGAACAGACATTTAAACCACATGTTCATCTACCTTACTGAAAGATTATCTGCGTAAATGTTCACCGGCCTTATTTATTAAGGCTCGATTTTCGTTGTCGACTCAGATACTACTGAACTGTACCCCGGGTATTCTTTTGTATACTTCAATGTACTCCGGGTACGGCAAATACGCTAAAAGGCAACCGACGATGCTCCCGGATACTTTTAGCACCACATACCACGGGTACTTGGTGTATACTTAATAGAACCCAGTGTGCTTTTAAATAATTCCTGAACCGACAACGACCAACGTCCAATTGAGTTTGATTGAGTGTTGAGTACTGGATATAATTGTCTCCTCTTCATGAAATAAAAATAGTTTCAAAACACTATGAAATATTATATTTTGCACAGCAAAATGCGAAGATAAATCATTTGACTGATGCATAGACACTTGTCCCAACATTGATTTTTAGTCTTAATCAGCAGGTGCAATAAAACATGACGTCAAAATTCCTAAGTTTGACAAGGCATCTGTGTTGACGTTATCGTTTTTATATTGAGCTTTTATTTTAAAAATGATACGAACGCATAGCCATCACATACATTTCAATCAATAATAATATATTTTACTTAGTAAGGTTATAATAATACAATCTCAAAACATGTTATCAATGTTTTAATTATTTATGGAGACTATTCTCTGTTAACGACTGCGGACAGATCGAGCAAAACATACGGCATTTTCAGACTTCGTAACTTATTTTCTCTGTAACAAAATACGTATGTTTATGTAGTCGCAATTTTTGCACAGTGCCTTTACAAGTTCGTTGATGAAACGGAATGTACGTTTTGTCTTAAACGAAAGCATAAATTTGAAAAGAGGCATATGGCGAGTGTTTTGTTAGCTTTCTGTATGGACTATTTTAATGGTGGAAAGAAATATTCTTGAAAAGATAAGAAACC
Organism: Dreissena polymorpha; assembly: GCF_020536995.1. NCBI lineage: Eukaryota > Metazoa > Mollusca > Bivalvia > Myida > Dreissenidae > Dreissena > Dreissena polymorpha. Next base: position 3,292,987 of record NC_068361.1, on the reverse strand, counting down.
GGGCATAAAAAACTGGATATTGATTGACTTATTTAAATACAATTCAACTAAAATAATTTTACCAATCCCATATCATTATTATCTGAGTTCGTTCAATTGCACGCCACTTCCCTTTCTCCCTAATCGATAAATTAACTCAATCAATAACGCGATCTCTGACACACAACTAATCGTGCATTGTAAAAGGAATATTGATGTTATCAACCCGTTACGATTGATGCTACGGTTTTTTCTTGCGGTTAACAGTAATTATCATATAAAGCTATGAAAAAACAATCAGCCATTCAGGTAAAGTTACACAAATAAAATAGGTGACTGTAATAGTGTTTTAAAGTTTGTTACAACCCGTTTTGTAATAAAAACCCGAATTGTAATAATTATTACAAAGTGGGTTGCGATGCATTATTACATTTCGGGTCGACACTAACAACCCGTTTTGTAATAAAAACCCGAAATGCAATAAATTGTATTATGTCCATTAAATCAGAGATAAAGACTTTTTTAGAACTTTTTGTTCATGTTTAAATTAGTTTTAGAGTAGGTATTGACTGTTGCCCCGACCTTTGTTCTTATAGACTCCATCAACAAATCATGAAAGTAATAATTTTTTTACAAAGTGGGTTGCGATGCATTATTACATTTCGGGTCGACAGTAACAACCCGTTTTGTAATAAAAACCCGAAATGTAATAAATTTCATCATGTCCATTAAATCAGAGATACAGACCTTTTAAGAAAGTTATTTTCATATTTTAATTAGTTTTAGAGTAGGTATTGACTGTTGCCCCGATTTTTGTTCTTATAGACTCCATCAACAAATCATGAATGTAAAAATTCAATACAAAGTGGGTTGCGATGCATTATTACATTTCGGGTCGACAGTAACAACCCGTTTTGTAATAAAAACCCGAAATGTAATAAATTTTATTATGTCCATTAAATCAGAGATACAGACATGTTTAGAAGTTATTGTTCATGTTTAAATTAGTTTTAGAGTAGGCATCGACTGTTCCCACGACCTTTGTTCTCATACACTCCATGAACAAATCATGAATGAAATTATTTATTACAAAGTGGGTTGCGATGCATTATTACATTTCGGGTCGACTGTAACAACACGTTTTGTAATAAAAAACCGGAATGTAATAAGTTTGATCATGTCCATAAAATCAGAGTCTCTGGTGGCGTTAGTTATTACTGTTTTTAGTAGTTTCAACATTTCCTGGCTGAATGGGACATCAATCATGTTAAAAAGTAATACAATTTACAGTTTAAATCTTTTAACATTTAATTCAACAAAACTATCTGCCCCGAAAATAAGTTCATTATTAACAGGGGCGATATTATCATACAATCCCCATGATTCAACAAATTGAGAGTAATTCAATCTTTTAAAATCAACAAAAATTCTAAATCTAAATAATGACAAAAACATAATAAGACTATCGATAACTTAAAACAGTTTTTATGATGTTTTGTTTGATTTTGCAAATGCCAAATCCGAAATAGATAAGATCACAAAATTGTGTAATTATGTCCAGCACTATCTGCTTAAAAATAAAAAAATCTAAACATCTTTTCAGAAAAAGTGATTTTTGATTGTAAGGCAATATTTAACAAATATATAACAGTTTTATTGAGGGGACTACAAAAGGTACATAATATAAATATGTGCGAAACAGTTTCAATATTTTTAACGAAATAACAAGTTTTGATTTTTGAAATTCATTTCAGGTATAGGTTAAGTTCAAATACTGTTTTTTTTCTTTTTCATAAAAAAGTTCAAATACTTTATTTTTTCTTTTTCATAATTTTTTTTCTTTTTCATAAAGTTCAAATACTGATTATCTTTCAGCGAATGCCGAAATACTAAATTGATAGAAATTCCTATACGTTTATATTATAATATTTTATATACAATCAAATCAATAAAAGGTACTGAATTTTGATGCATTAATTTTTTTTATCCAGAATTGAACAATATTATTGAAAACAATTGTTTACAAGCAGAGTATACCCAAAAAATGTTGTTCAAGGGAGTTAATACAAAAAAATGTTTGCCCCACTCTATTCTATTAGAAGTCGGCAACGGTTTATCAAGGACGACTCTTAATGGCTATACTGGATTTTTGCCATGAAGAGACTTTCTTCAATTAAAAATATACATGCGGAATGTGTCGCCCCTTATTAGCCTGTACGGACTGCACAGGCTAATAATGGACGAAAATTTACACACATGCATTTAACCCCATTTTTACAGAGTGAGACTTATTTGATTTAATCACTGTCGTAATTGTATTCATATTCCGTGTTTAATGAAATGTAGTTATACTGTAGGCTACTTGTGAACAATTTTACGAACAAGTCGGTCCTTTATATTTCGATGGCCTAACTTACCTCAGGATGATGAAACACATTTACATGTCATAATTGAAAATTATTATTTACGCTCGATATGTACCAAGTAACAACGTTAATAAAAACATATCAGTAACCTCGAATACATGTATCTGAAAGTAACAGGCAATAAGTACTACGTTAAGAATGGAAGTTTTAAAGATGCCTTCAGTGTGCGACTCATTTTAATTTCACGTCAAGGAAAACGTAACAATGCAAAAATTAAACAATTAATGATCGTATAATCAATTTGAAGCACCAATTAGAATTATTCGCTAGTCTATTCGACAACGTCGTGCAATCAATAGCTTTAAATAATATTGTATAAATATCGTTGTATTAAAACTTTGATACTTACAACCTTATCTTAGTAAAAATTAACAACTATGTTTGTTTGATTAAGGCCCTGCTTTTGCTGAATCAAGGATAATAATAATATAACATCCTAACATTTAATCAGTGTTCATAATTATTTTTATAATGCAGAAGCATGTATAATTATAAGATTAGAGTAACATGTGAAGTTTACACGAGACCGACTGTATATATAACTGAATGTTCACTGGCCCGACGTAATGTTTCAATAGACCTGAACAGTCAGTCTAGTAGTCATGGCGTCTGTTTCAGTACGATAAGTTCAATAAAACATATGAGCCGCGCCATGTGAAAAGGGGGTTTAATGCATGTGCGTAAAGTGTCGTCCAAGATTTGCATGTGCAGTCCGCACAGGCAAATCAGGCACGATACTTTCCGCCAAAACTTGATATTTTCTAAGAAGAGACTTTCTTCAAACGAATAATATCATAAAGGCGCAAAGTGTCGTCCCTTTTTAGCCTGTGTGGACTGCACAGGCTAATCTGGGACGGCACTTTACGCACATGCATTAAACCCCTTTTTAGAGAGCAAGGCCCATTTCTATTGTATGTAAACCGCTATTTAGCTAAGCTTACTCAAACAGGAAGATCAATTCATTAGTCTTCTACATATGTCAGTGTCAAATAAACATTATTATATATTTATCCTGTCACATGCCTTTAAATCAGCCCGATAACCAGGTAACCTAATATCCCAAAAGATATTAGGCTAGATGACCATGTGACCGTCAGTTGCTGTCCGCGCTTGCGCACGCCTGTACTATTTTCTATTTATGAAATGTACTTGTTTTCAATTAAAAAAAATACAGCATACGTGTAAAGTACTGTTTGTTTAAAAATGTATTATTTAAACAGCATAATTTCGTCTTTGTGTATTGAATTAACAACAATTGACTCGATTCCTGTGTTGTTTAACAAGACGGAAGCTAGCCTAAGCGTTTTGCATGACGTGACGTCACAATGTTTTTGCTGCAACGTGTTTTTTCCCATATTAAATATTTAAACACAAAATACTGGAAAACTATATATTTTAGAAACATTTAAACGAATGTTGTAAGTGTGACAGGATAAATAGAATAATAGGTTGGTGACGTGGATGGAGAATGGTTATCTGGCTCGTCATAGGATCTTATCGGGTTCGCCTTCGGCTCACCCGATAACTTCCTCCGACTTGCCAGATAACCATTCTCCATCCACGTCACCAACCTATTATTCTCTATAACTATGATTATTATTTCCTTTTGCCTAGTGTTAAAAATATTAAGGTGATCGAATGACTGTATTGGATAGAGTAAAAGTAATCAACTTGTGCGATTATTTCATATTATGTTGACTATTTGTAATGAAGAAGATCACTTCTTTGTATGATTTTTAAAATTTGACAATGTAATTGTATTGTTATCATTATCAATGAGAATATTCTAAAGGTAATTTTTATGTTATCATTATCAATTAGAATATTCAATTTACATTAAAGAGACAGCAAACATATGTGTAATGCTAAATGATTAAATAATTGTACTCATTATTTTTTGTAATTTAAGCATAAGCATTACGTGATAATGTTACTTAGTCTGTGTAATTGAACAATTTTGAAATTGTTAATTGTATCCAGCCTTGAAAATATAATCGATCATTTAAACAATGAGAACTTTTTTTGTAAAAGAAATTCACCACCGAAATTATATATTCATTATGTAAATGACTTATTAATTCTATTCTTTGAATGATTTTGAAATGTTTTTTTTTCTTGTTTGTTTTACCCACTATTTGTATACATCATTTTGTATTGTACTTCTCAAATACATGTACCATGTCTTTGTTATCTCAAACTATCTAAAGGTAATTGTTATGTTATCTTTATCAATTAGAAAATTCAATTTACATAAAAGAGACAGCAAACATATGTTTAATGCTTAATGATTAAATAAATCTACTCATTATTTTTTTGTATTTTAAGCATAAGCATTACGTAATAACGTTACTTAACTAAGTATGTGTAATTGAACAATTTTGAAATTGTAAATTGTATCCAGCATTGAAAATATAATCGATCATTCAAACAATGAGAACTTTTTTGTAAAAGAAATTCACCACCGAAATTATATATTCATTATGTAAATGACTTAGTGATTCTATTCTTTGAATGATTTTGACATGTTTGTTTCTTTTTTGTTTTACCCACTATTTGTATACATCATTTCGTGTTGTACTTCTCAAATACATGTACCATGTCTTTGCTATCTCAAACACATACTGTGTATGGGCTATAAATTTGCAATATGCTATTTAATTCCGAATAAATGTTATGTTATGTTATTTTTAACATAGAATTGACCAAAAAGGCCTTTTAACAGATTTTGGAATGTTTTGAAGTTTGTCATTAAATGCTTTATAATGATAAATGTAAACATTGGATCGAAAAAGCTCCAGTAAAAAATCAAGAATGAAATTAAAAAAGGAAAAAAGTAGCCCTCATCAGGGCTCGAACCAGTGACCCCCGGAGTCCTGAAGTAAAAACCAATTACACCGCTAGGCCATCCTGCCAAGTATGTATGACTGACGTATTTTATACTTAATATAAGCAATCTTCGTAGTTTCACTAAATTAAACGACAACAACAGAACTCTCCAAATTATTCAATCGTTTCGCGTTGCAACGCTTTATAATTTTCAGGTTTTTAAATCGTCAAAAGATGCATACAATGACTATATTAGACCATGGTAAATGTTCGGTATTACAGTTTCCTCACAAATATCATAACTAAAACGAAAATGTGCCAATCTGAAACAACTTTTTTCAATTTGGTCAATTTACCAAAACGTGAAAAGATCCCTTTAAGCAACAAAACCACATCAATGGCAAATTTATCTGTCTCCAAATGTATAACGAACTTTTCATATACTAGTAAGTCCACTTCAATCATTTTGAATGTGAAAAATAGACAAATAAAACCACTTTATTATAACCCCACAAACGAAGTTGGGGGGGGGGTATAAAGGAGTGAACTAGTCTGTCTGTCGGTCTGTTTTTCTGTCGGTCTGTCCTAAAGCGTTTAAAAGGGCTGTAAAACAAAAACTAACATATTTGTTAATAAATTAATTGTATTTACTAAAATACAACTCGAAAAAACACCAGATTCTGCATATATCCTGACACTTATTTTCACTGATCGGGTGTGTACGTTGGTCGGGGTGTTGGTGTGTACGTTGGTCGGAGTGTTGGTGTGTACGTTTGCCGGCGTGTTGGTGTGTACGTTGACCGGCGTGTTGGTGTGTACGTTAGCCGGCGTGTTGGTGTGTACGTTGGCTGGGGTGTTGGTGTGTACGCTGACCGGGGTGTTAATGTGTACGTTGGCCGGTATGTTGGTGTGTACGTTGGCCGAGGTGTTGGTGTGTACGTTGACCGTGGTGTTGGTGTGCACGTTGATTTAGTATATTGTAACCTAAACACAATGATAACGAGCATGTGATTTAGGTTGTTTATCTTGAATGCTCTGAGCTTTAATGAGTACATACGTGTGAGGCGGAGAGTCAATAGCTGGGAGTTGTATTATTGCAACTTGTGATTTAGGTACAAAGTCCTCAAATACGCCCCGTTTTATTGAGCTGAACGTATGCATGCAAGGATTATTTAAGTTTGATGTAAATTTACAGGTAAGAACGGGTTAATTATTTTGTTCTACAAGTATTCATAGTGCATTTACGTGTTAACTTATATTTAGAAAATGAGCACTGTCTGATTACAGACGACAATTTACTTACTTTGATTTGAACATTACGTTTACACTTTTAGAAGTTAGTATACACTGTGTATTCGACGTAAAATTATGTCGAAGATTCGTAGGTTATCATAGGAATTATAAGGCTATTGTCGTGTATATATAGAGGATATTTGTTGGATTCGGTGGATTATCGATTTTAATTCACGAGTGATCATAGAAAATTATATTTTCACGATTGGCGCAGCCACGAGTGAAAATATATATTTTCTATGATCACGAGTGAATTAAAATCGATATTCCACCGAATCCATCAAATTTTCTTTTTATTTTATGCTCTTTTTTACAGTTTATATACATTGTTTTAGAGTTTAACTAAAGAATTTCGCTGAAATAATGACGTCATTTTGTAAAAAATGACGTCATTTCACAGTAAACAGTGAAAATTATCGATAATTTTCACTGATAATTTTCACTGTTTCAAACAGTGAAATTATCAGTTTTAAATTCACTATTTCTCTATAAACCACCGGAAAGCATTAAATAAACATGTGTATTATTGTTCATACAGTCCCCCAAGTAATTATTTGGGAAATGGGGTTTTCACCCATTGATTTTGAAAAATAGGGGGATTTCATTCTTGAAATAGGGTGAAATGAGATATTAAAGTGCATACCTTAAAGTCATTGCTGCTTAACTTCTGTTGAAGCTGCACACTTGTATTGATTCAATAAAACTGTAAACTATCATAATTAACTTTAATAAACTGATGTTTCATAACATCTTTAATCCTTGAAATTCTCCATGATATACACTTTAAATTTTAAAAAACCCTGATGTTAACTGATATCTTTGTAACTTTTAATTGATATTTTGGCGAAACAATCGCGGACGTCTTTCTACCTCTCTTAGACATTTTTATTTTTCGCATCGTAATATAAACTGAAAGTACAGACGCTTTACAAATACATGTATATGCACAATGAGCGACGAATTAAGTCAGATTGAAAACGCATGTATGTCGTCGTAAATCATTTGGTCAGTCGCTATATTTAAATATGAAAATCTTTTCGCAGATCGTTTTAATAACTTTTATTTCATGATAAAATTGATTACATTTCGGGTTTTTATTACAAAACGGGTTGTTACTGTCGACCAGAAATGTAATAATGCATCGCAACCCATTTTGTAATAAAGTTTTACATTCACGATTTGCTGATTGAGTCTATAAGAACAAAGGTAGGGGGAACAGTCAATACCTACTCTAAAACTAATTTAAACATGAATAACTTCTAAAAAAAGTCTGTATCTCTGATTTAATGGACATGATAACATTTATTACATTTCGGGTTTTTATTACAAAACGGGTCGTTACTGTCGACCCGAAATGTAATAATGCATCGCAACCCACTTTGTAATAAATTATTACATTCATGATTTGTGGATAGAGTCTATAAGAACAAAGGTCGGGGGAACAGTCAATACCTACTCTAAAACTAATTTAAACATGAAAATAACTTCTAAACAAGTCTGTATCTCTGATTTAAAGGACATGATACAATTGATTACATTTCGGGTTTTTATTACAAAAAAGGGTGGTTACTGTCGACCCGAAATGTAATAATGCATCGCAACCCACTCTGTAATAAATTATTACATTCATGATTTGTTGATGGAGTTTATAAGAACAAAGGTCGGGGGAACAGTCAATACCTGCTCTAAAGTTAATTAAAACATGAAAATAACTTCTAAAAAGTCTGTATCTCTGATTTAATGGACATGATAACATTTATTACATTTCGGGTATATATATAAATGACTAAATAGCCAGATTCACACTCACAACATGTTAAACGTTTATATCCCAACACTTTACATGAATATAATAATACTACACAATCTGCAGTTACAAATAAACTATATGATATATGTATTATTAATACTAAGATAAGAAACCTTCTTCAAAACAAGGAATATTACTTGTAGATTACTACATAACATGACAAGAACATCCATTTACATTGACTTGTATTGCAAATATGTTCTCAATACAAAATACACAGATGTATCCATCAATATAATGAATCATTAACAGTATTTCAATACAGTCCTTTTAATTATTAAGAAACACATTCAAAGAAATATTATTCTTCGAAAACTTGATCTCCAACTTCATGAATTATATTTAAAACATAGTAAGAGTTTGATTATATGAAAAAATGAATATACATTCTGGGTCATATGCAAAATAAACACACTGTTCACTAAGCACATCGACAAACTTTTTTTTTCATTGTCCAAATTATTACTTGAAAGTCTTAATATTTAGTCATCCTACAGGGTCAAAGGTCAAATATTTGGCTTCAAAGCGGCGCAATAGGGGGCATTATGTTTCTGACGAACACATCTCTTGTTCTACTTAAAGTTTAACGACACATTTAAGAAAGGCTTATATGACCAGGAATAAAAGGACACTGGGTTTCATTAACATGTGTTTTAACATTTGCATTTACATTTACATTCACCCTCATCTAATACTTTTCACGGAGTACTTTTCCAAATAACTCATTTTATGATAAAAGTTATCCAAAAAAAACTCAATATTTAAACTGAATAATTATATACACCACCGTTTGTGTTTGATTTATTTAAAAAAAAGACATATCAAAGGGGCCAGACAAAAAGGATACGCGTTGTTACATTTCGTGGGGGGGCGTCGGGGTGGGCCGTTGCCCTAAAAATAGGTCTTTTCGCTAACAGGTAAATTTGCTTCGTTGTTTTCTGGTACAAGACTTCGCCTTTTCAGTAATGTTACTTTGGAACTGATAAATGAGAAGGAGGTCGTCTTAAATATTATATAATATAAAGCTATTCAATTCATAAGGACGTTCAGTTGTACTTATAGTTCGAAGACCTTTAAAATCAAATGATAAACAAATGCATTCAAGACGTATGCAGCCCATTAATCATAAATGTATTAATCGCATCAGATAGTCACTTATTTAAGCACATAATATCCCCACGAATACATTATTATTTTAGTTGTAATTATACATTAATGCAGATTTAATGTAGTAGGAAACGAGCATATACACATATATTCGCACTTTTCAAGGACATATTACTTAAACGCAACATCAAATTTGCGGTATAATTACGGTACTTTTCGTATTTTATTTCCACATATATTTTGGTGCAGACATGTCAATGCAGATCTGTTTACATATCAATGTGGTATATTGCTGATCGTAGTTGTTCTATTGTACATTCCTGATTTCCTGTAAAACAACTGTATACTGCAGACATTGTTATGCATATACCGTCAACATATCACTATAAACATACAAGATAAGTATTGATGCAAAGTATCAAAGGACGTCGGGAATTTCAGTGTAAAAGGCACTCAATGAAGTTAGATGGAACGATTTTTTTTCTACTGTAAATATTAATATATTGGCCGATTATTTTCAACAAAACAGAAAAAGATAATGGTATAACCATTATCTATGATTTTGTGTTATAACTCCCAAATAACCAGTATCTATGATGTTGTGTTATAACCCCCAAATAACCATTATCTATGATTTTGTGTTGTAACCCCCAAATATTTCATTGTTCATTTTATTTGCATTGGTTTCCTTTTTTACTGGCATCCGTGTGTGAAGCGAGCGTGCAACCACTTCACTACGGAATCGCTTGAAAAATCGCCTTCTAACTAAGATATTAATAAGTGACTGAAGTGTAACGGTTATCAATAAAGCAATCATTCTATACATAGATGGTGACGTCACTACGTTATTGTCAGTAAGACCGGTGTGTACATAACGATAAAGCAATAAACCGTGTAATCCCTGTCGTCTTGTAAAATTGAAGAAAATACGCGTTAACGAAAACTCGAACAGCAAAAGTCGGCGCTATTGTTAGAAAAACCACAAAATATAATATATTTTGACAATGTTTGTTATTGTACAAAACCTGAAATTTTCACCGGTTCGCATATTTGCCCAGTCCCTGTGACTTTTGTTATTGCCCAGTCCCTGTTATCAGTTATTAATTAAAAGAATTGGCTTTGCATTATTGGCAATAAATGTTGTAGTAAATGTAATCGGCACAAATGCAGTACTTATTTACACTAATTTACACAAAAAATCACCATTATATTCTGACAACAAAAATATATACATTGATCCATAAAATAACTTCTCCTCCCATAAGCGAAAAAAAACGTATTACATACTAGTTGCCTCAGTGCGACGCCAATGATTATGATGTTAACTAATTTACTATTTGGTGTCTCGAATCTAGCTACAGCACCGTATAAATGGCTGATGGAGGCATAATACGTGATGTACCAGGAGGGATCCCTAGACAAGTCAATGTGTCCTGCAGTCCCACTGTGGTAAGATGGTCCCTCGAGTTAGTATTCTTTATATTAAAACCGGAATTAATTGTATTGATATGTAAACACAGGCTTCGGTTTTATATATTGTACATATGAGTATATTTCTGTTATTTCATCACATAATATTGAAATGGGATTTGTTCACAGATTTTGTCATGTTTTGACATTTGTTATTACATGCTTCTAATTGATAAATGTAAATATCGAAATAAATAGTTCAAGTATAAAACAATAATCACATAAAAAAAAAACTAAACTTACCTTAGCGCGAAACACCGACAATTGGATAAAAGCGTAGTGCATATACCAATCTACCATCCATGCGTATATAGAGGATTATGTATTTTAAACTTGTCTTGTCTTGTCACAAAATAACGATAATGACAACAAAACACTCCAAATTATTCAATCGTTTCCCGTTAGCAACGATTTATAATTTTCAGGTGTTTAAATCGTCAAAAGATGCATGTAATGGATATTTTAGAGTATGGTAAATGTTCAGTATTATTGCTTCTTCGAAAATTACATAACTACAGCAAATAATTGCAAATCTGAACCTTTTTTTCAATTTTGTCGGTTTACCTTAAGGGTGGACAGGTCCCTGAAATATTCAAATCCTTCTGTTGGACATTTTAGAATTACAAAGACGCATACTTATGATTTCATTTCTTGTTTTAACATACCCTAACGCTGATAGTATCAATAGGCGTTTATATCAGTTAGTGTTTTTGACATACGTCATTTTCCGTTATATTGACTCACATGCAACAAAACAAACACTTCGATTCCAAGATGTATTATATTTTAGGAAAAAAGCAACTCGAACAGCAAAATCGTATTTTACAAATGATATGCCGGATTTCTAATGACGTCTTAATTAACACGTCGAACGTTATACTGCAAGTTCATTTCCGCTAAGAAAATGAACCGTCGTAAGCTTGTATATGTTATTATTTATTGTATTATGCGGACATATCTGTCTGGCAAAGAGAAAAACAGGTTACTCTCCTATCGTTCTGCAATATATCAGGCTCGGCACAAACGAAAAATCTAATTTGCAAGGCTCGTCTTACTGTATTACAAAATGTGACAGTAGCCTGTTAATCTCTATACATGCATATCACTTTGTATATCATTTATTAAAACACATTTCAGTTTCAATTTGAACAACTGTCTGCAGAAACATGTATTCTGATGAATGTTCTGGGCTATGGGCCTCACATCCGACAGGCTCGGATAGACGCATACAAGGCTTATGACAGGCATAGGACTGCACGGACGGGTGGTAGTGTAACGTGGGTCACTACGGGTAGCAAGGCTGAGGGTCTTACCAACTATAGGGAGAGTGATACAGACTTAATGTGGGTTACAAATCATGCAACGTGTTTAGAAGAAGGTGTTGATTCAAGTATTTTTCCTGGCGAGAAAAGCATATTTAGATCCTGCAGTCGTATTAGTTACCATGGACACTGTAGATTGCTACTAGAGAGATACGGTACATATATTCCTACAGCGGTGTACAATGCCTTGTGTGATGATGGATATGGTAGTGGACTATTAAGCAGTGATTTATATGTTAATCAGGTGTTGAACGGTCGTCAACATCAAGAATCAAGTGTGGAACATGAGCGTGCGGGACCGTCTGCGCCATTAACAATTAATGGTATTGATCATAGAGATATAGTGGGTGCACTACACTTTTACTGCCCCAGCATCCTATCAAGATGGGCGGCAAGACCTCGCAACTGGCCAACGCCTGACGTTGTTCAGGAGGTTGTATCACTCGGAGCATTTGTTTCTCCTGTTGGGGTCAAAGGCAGCGATTATGAACCTGTTGAATGGAGAATATGTTTCAACACCGGAGAAAACGTACTGGTAAACAATCTCCATGACACTCAAGTGAAACTGTATGTTTTATTAAAAATGGTGAAGAATGATGTACTAAAACCTTGTAAGAAAGAGGTTACATCGTTTACAGTGAAAAATATTGTATTATGGATAGCAGAAAATAACCCACAATCATTGTTTAATGAAAGAAGTATGTTTCACTGGCTGCATGAAGGATTATATGCACTGAGAGTTGCTATAGATACGAAGGAGCTGCCCTATTACATGATTCCGGAGCGAAATCTGATGGCAGCCTGTGCTCTGGAGCATGAGCAGAAGCTTTCTTGGATAGCTACTATTGATGAAATGATGACCGAAGGTCCGAGGCTCATACTCAGACTACCGAAGATACGACAAGCCATCATAGCTCACCCTGAGCCACTACGATGGTACAGCGGGAGGAAAATAGAGATGGAGATGCTGACGCTGATACACACGAACAGAGTCACCCTCGGCATGGATAGAGAGACGGATGTTATTATGCAGGCAGTACTTGAACGTCAGCTTGAGATTGTGAGGGAGGTTTGGATGAGGATGATTATGGAAGGGGGTCGAGTAAATGATCTACAGAGTATACGGAATAGTATGCTGATGTAAAACGAGTACATATATCAAACGCCATTTGACTTGCACTTGAAACTCACAAATATAGATGTAAGGAGTAATCGTCTGTTGGTAATTGAGATTTATTGTTTGGCAGAATACAATGGAAATGTAAACTTCGTTAACAAAACAGTTCATATAAAATTGTGAAAAATGTTGTATTGTTCCTATAATGTATTTAAAACGACGAAACGATGATAAAGTGCTGATTTAAAACATTGATCACATTTCACGATAAAATACTTTTTCAAACAAGTTGGCTCTCGTAAAATCGTATCCCCATGTTGAATGCTATCTAGGGTCTTAAACTATGTCCATATGTGTTTTGTTGGAAATGCCTTATGTAAGAATTGTAACCGCAATCAACAAAAAGTTAAAGTGAAAGCAGGTTTAATATGTCTGTCAATATAAGAGAACAACATGCCGAACCTTATCCATTAAGTATAAAGATGTGTTTTTTGTACTTTCTAATTAAAAGTATTTTTGGGAACGTTTCATCGATACTACGAAACGATGCACCCTTGAACTATGCTCTACATTAGCTTGTACGTCATGAAGATGTTCATTTCAAGATATAAGTGTTGAAAATATGTTAAGCCGGCTTGTGTTATATGATCAAACGTCCGCACATTTATTTAGTTAAGAGGTTGCTTCACATGTCAAGTGACATGCTATTGTCGAAATACGATTTCATGAATCTAAGTGATGAATTGTATATGTTGTTATTGCGTGCGCTTGAAAACCATTTACGCAAATTTGTTAAGAATTTAATAATACAGTCAGTATAGATTTCCTTTTCATCCATTTTGTTGTTGAAGCTTAATTTTGCAGTTGATGTATCAAAAAGTTGATTTTGTATTTTATTTGTGAATTATATATATTTTTATTTTGATATATACCTATAAACCTGCGTATAGTACAGGTTCCGTCTAAACAGCATTTTGATGTATTTGTAGTCCCCTATTGAATCAAGTTAATTTGAAGACATTTCTTACAATGTTGAATTCTAAAAGGCCAAATTTTCACCATTTGGTAATGTTTAGCATTCTGAAAAGCTCCCTCCCATCCTGCAACTACAACGTTTATACCGGTCGGCCCCCAAAGAACCGCTACTTGAATACGATAATTCTCACCAGATTATCGTCATTGACGAGGAATCCCTTCCGGTGTTTCCCTTGACGATCTGGCGAAAAAGCAGAGCTGCTATCTTGTCCCAAAATTGGGGGCGACGTTAACCTTTAACTTAAAAACGGGTCTTGTGAATGAGACGAGAGTTTAAAATGAACAGTTGACTTTGAAAAGGTATATATGGAAAGTTAAATGTGAAATATTGAATGGTAAATATTTTGTGTGAAATGTTTAATGTTAACTTGTTATTGTAAACGAAACAATAGTTGAATGTGAACGGTGGAATGTGAAATGTTTAATTGAAAATGTTAATTTTGTAGAGTTTGATGTGAAATGCTTATTGTGAAATTTCCTTTAGCTGTTAGACATTTATTTGTACAGCTGCGCATGAATAAATGATTTATTTCAATATATAATTACAAACATATGTTATTTCATTATAATTTTAATCACAGTCAAGAACAATATATTTGAGCAAAGTGCAAATACTTTATACAAAATAGTTTTTGATGTATCTGATACAATAATACTGTTTACATTCAAAATAATATTAAGACAGCAAGAATGTTTTTTTTCCAGCTACTGTCTAGTTCAAGTAATGGTGTTTTAAATATTTTTGATGTTCAATTCTACACTCTCTACAATAAAAAACATTCATTTAAAGACTAAATTCTCTCTAGGGAACTTGCTGTGACTTTAATTTTGAAATCGTATGTGTGCATGCGGTTAGAAAAACATTTTTGTTCATTAGATATTCACTGGTCTGCTTAAAGAATGGAGACTACTTGCTGTATGCTTGTAGTTATCTTAAAACGCGTTTGTCTCCCTTTCGTAAATATATATGGACTGCACGCGACACGGTTGTACTTGAAAATATCTATATGAATATTGAATCCTTACAGATGATATTTAGAATAAAACAATTACAAGGTTTTTCATCGATCATTTCTGCTTATTTTAAATAAATCTATTTCACGTTCGTTTTATTTTCAACGTAAATACAATATGAATCCATCGCACAAATATATGTATTATATATGATATATTCAAGCATATTTATATGTACATTTATATATTTATATGTAAAACATATACACATATTCAGACATGCCATCTATGAAGTACATATTCCAATATTTACATAATGACCAATCCCCAAAAGCAAAGGCAAATACGCAAACATGAATATTTTGCGATAACAAGAAACATAAGAGCCGCGTTTGGCAAAAACCAGTCTTAACGCATGTTAGCTTCGCTTATATGAAGTATCTTATTGGAGAAAATGTAGTTTAAGTGAAAAGTGTCGTTCCAGATTAACGTCTGCGGACACTTTACGCACATGCATTAAGCCCCATTTTCCCAATAACGAGGCTCATTAAATCATCCATAATTAATGAGTGTACGAGCGCACACGTGTTAATATCGCTTGGTATCGATCAATGAAATCTATCCGTTATGCATCATATCGTATTGTTAATACTAGTGGTACTTACACAATTGAGTGATTTGAATTTTGTATACATCGGCACCGCACCACGAGCACTGAGCAAAACATGACGTTTCATTAGAGGCTACAAACATGATATTGTTGGTACATAATATGTCGATTTAACAGCAATTAGATAGACGTTTTAAATGAACAAAACGGATTCGTCAACTTGTCGCAACTAACGCACGTGCGTCTACTCACACGCACATTTCTTATCACGTGATCACGATTCCAGTGATTTGAAACGCAGAAAACAGTGGAGCCCCTCTAAACCGGACACCTCCGGGACCGAGCAGAAATTACGGTTTAGAGAGGATTCCGGTTTAGAGGGAAAATCGACTACTTTACTTTTAGAAGGTCAATTATATAGCATAATGTGGAAAAAACACACACTTTCAGCAAATATTAATAGCTAATTTATATAAAAACATTCATTCATATTGTATTATATTAGAACAACCAACGAGACATGTAAACAGACTTCTTTCGCATGATATTCCCGATCGTCGACTTTCCTATCTCATATTCTGACAGCATCTTGAGTGTGGGTTTAGGCAATATCTCATATTCTTTTATCAGTTTGATTTTCCTAGAGACGATTCCACACGCCTTCACTTAGAATGAGTTTCGGACGTTTTAGTCTTAGTTATGTTAATGGCCAATATAAAAAAAAAAATATCAAAATTCAACTACTTCAAGAACTCAGGAAATCACCATTTTATATAACATTACATTAGCAATTGTAATAAACAATTCAAAATTAACTCGCATTAAGCTTATTAAAATATAGCTCAGCTTCCAAAATCAAAAACAAAATAACTAAAGGACCCTATTGTTGTTAGTTATCAGAAATCATAATCAGTATTATGACTTCTATTAAACGATATGTACATCACAGGCCAAGTGTCTTTAAATTGTTTTGCGATTTTTACAGTTGGCAAAATTTTCGACCAACTTTATTCCTTTCACGCGTCTTTAATCCGCTATTCACAAGTTTTTACTCTAGGTCTCAGGTGTAATAAACGGTTCTGACTGGCTTAGAGAGGTACATTAACGTATATAATGACCCAATTTTGATCCAAAGAAAGACCGGTATTCGGAATTAAGGGTATTCCGGTCTTGAGAAGATATTTAAAGGCTCTATAAAGGTGAAGATACGTAATTATTGACAGATTTTTTTCATATTTTATTTATAAAGGTTATCAAAAAACAATATATATATGCTATTGGACATAATAATAAAAAAATGAGCAATACAACTTGTTTGAGCTCAAAATAATGTGTCCTCCAAGTCAATTATGTTTACAAACAATCAGTTTATTTACATCGCTGTTTACTCGCGAAAGAGAAAGTGAAAGTGACTCAGGTTACCAAAAATATATCGATGCCTTTTAACGTTTTCCGGTAACACTCACAAAGTAGGTCTTTTCTAAATGGTTAAAACGTTTGTAGTGATCTAATAAGTTACTTTCTGCTGGTAAAAAATGGTTAAAATAGAGTTTAAATTGAATTTTCTTTCGGCTATTTTTAGCATATGTCAACGCTCTGAGGCTACACATCACGTTAGTTGCAAAAATGTAAACATTTCTTCCAATTATGAAACGGGTTTATCTTCCATAATTCTTGACAACGTTGTACCTAAGCTGTGTTATTAGCAGTATTTATGCAAGAGTAACTGAAATGCGGTAAAAATTAGACCAGTTGATATGCATAAAAATTGGATTTGTGACCTTTATAGAGCCTTTAACGCATGGTTTTTTAGAGGAAAAAATGGGACCGAACAATTTGTCCGGTTTAAAGAGGTTTAGAGGGTTTTCGGTATAATATGATATTCTGACTCCCGGAAATCGACTGTCCGTCGCGAGTCTAGTCCCAGATGAAACCAGTCACGTTTTACGAAACTTTGCGAGTTGTTCATAGTTCTCATGAGCGATTTACAGAGCTTTACAGTTCCGCACGAAACATCGTTGAGCGGCCATGTGCAAATGGCAAATGGGGCTTAATGAATGTGCGTAAATTGGCGTCCCAGCACACAATAAAGCATGTGCAATATGCACAGGCTTATAAGAGACGAAACTTTCCGCCTATACTGGATTTTTGCTAAGCACATACAACCTTAAAACGAAAAGTACACTATAAGCGAAAAGTGTCGTTCCTGATTAGCCCGCTCGGACTGCACAAGCCGATTTGAAAAGACAATTTACGCACGTGAATCCCGTTTTCCCAGAGAGCGGCTAGAATGTATCACTTTGTTGTTTTGGAAATACCATGCTTATTATTTTATTAGCCTACCGATATTTACACCAGCGTTTACACTGCAATCCTCAATTTTCCCTCAATGCCATAGCCGTAAGAGACCGCTCAAAAAATACTAGAGTTAAACAATGCCTACTTTGCCAAAATACGGACATTGCATTTTTACAAGAGGCACATTTCTCATCAGATTTAAACTGTCCTTTGATTGAAGATTTTTTCAGACAAGGATATGCATCATTCATACAGGGTACAAAACAGTAAAGGGGTCAACATTTTAAATAAAAAAATAATTGCATTTTGAAATCTTTGACATTAATATCGACATGGAATATGTGTTTTAATGGGTACCGATATTTAAACAAATAATAATATAAAACAAATAATATATGTACATTACTTAACATATGCGCTTCTAACGAAAAGAAATCGCGAAATGTGATGTTTGATGCAGTATCTAAATATAAAATGCACAAGGAGTATCGGTGATAGGCGGAGACATATACGAAATAATGATGGTTTTCCTTCATGGCTTCACTACAGCTTATCTCATACATTTTCACAAATCGTCCATGTAATTCAGTAAGCATTATTGAAGGTATTACTTGTCAGTACATGATTGCTGCTGTACATGTGTTCACATAAGTCTTCTGTCTGATTGGATATAAATAAACATGAGATGCACGATGCATGTTTACTCAATCAGTCACGTGTGGCATTTGTTAAATGATCTGTCACGTGGTTTCTATTTGAAAAATCGCATGCTGAACGATGTCACATGGCTTGTACATGTATAATGAGCCGTATTTATTCACATTCGTTCGTTATATCATTTCTCATTGATATATATGTACAGATGAAAATAAATATGATTTTCATATTTAATTAGTAAATAAAATCATACAACTTCAAAATGAATGTGTTTATGTTGTTTCTTCAGTCGATGGATAAAAGTTCAATCTTTTAGTATATTGTGACCTACACCAATCTAATCGAGCCGCAAAATAAACACCTTGCATTGTTCATGACGTTATATACATTCTGCACTATAAATCTGTTTTTCAAATTCACTATTGTGAACGTCTGCATATAACACCAACCTACTAAAAATGGCGTGTCGTTATTACGGTCATAATATACTAAATAGTTTCCCTATATAATTCAATGTAAAAGCGACAACTTTGAGTGAATATAAATGCAAAATTTTGCACATAGAAACCCCCATGAACATACATTTTCTTGAAGGCCATTCTAAGCGAAATCGATTTATGCAACCAAAAAGATAGGTCATGTTCAATCTAAGAAAGAACTTGACACGAATCAAAATCGACAGTTTTGGCAACTTTTTTGTCGGCCGTTTCTTAGTGAAATGTAATCTTTTTCAGTGCAAGGTTTTACTTTAGTCTCCAAGTTTATCATATTTCAGGGATTCGGTCGTGAACACATATTTATGCCATGCCATTATCTCCGAAAGATAAAACCCGAACACTAGCTTAAAGTGTAAAACATGCCTTCGAGTCAACTATGATATTTTTTAGAGAGTGCAGCCCTACATGAAACGATCATCTAGTATATTGTTACCAATAAGACAACGTTTAATGTTAACATCGCGAATAATAATCACTTCTCGATACTTAAAAATCATTTTTCTATGTGCATGCCAAATTTCAGACCGATCTGTCCCGTAGAAATGCTTTTAAGTGCATTTCATTATAACGCCTGATAAGCCATCTGGCTTTCGCCGTCGGAGCTTTGATTTTTAACGGGCGTTCAGGAGTAAAACGTTGACCCTAAAATAACAATCGGTCAAAATACTGGAATATTGTTACAAGCTTTGTAGAAAAAGAAGTAAACAACTATTTAAAAGTGGTCATGAGTTTTTTCAGGACAAATTGTTGCGATTTGAGATGCTTAAGACGAGTTTTTGTACGTTTTTTTTTCTTATTTTCCTCTGAAAACGCATATTTTCTTAAAAACTCACATTGCTTTTTAAATTCGTGAAGCAAACGCAGTTATTCCGTGAAATTTGGCAAAACGCGTAATATCCCACCCAATAAATGAAGTTTTTCTGTAAAAACAGCTCATTTGTGACTAGACCAGGTTTTCGTAAAAGACAACCTTTACTGTTAACATCGCGAAAAATAATCACTTCTCGATACTTAAAAACCTATTTTCTATATTCATGCCAAATTTCAGACCGATCTGTCGCGTAGAAATACTTTTAAATTCATTTTATTATAACGCCTGATAAGCCATCTGGCTTTCGCCGTCGGAATTTAGATTTATAACGGGCGTTCTGGAGTAAAACGATTACCCTTTATATTAACAATCGGTCAAAATACTGGAATATATTTACACGCTTTGTAGAAGAAGAGGTAAACAACTATAAAAACGTGTTAGTTTAGTTTAAACCTATTTATTTTAGCTCGATTGCATCGAAAGCCTAAGGCTTATATAAACGCTCTCGAGTCCGTTTCCTGTGCCTAGAACCAGTACTTGGTGTCTTTGGTGGAGATCTAAAGAACGCTCCCACGGTGGGGATCGAACCAGTGACCCCCCGGTCGCTTGGCGGACACCATATCCATTACACCACGGCGACTGTTGAAAACGTGTTCATGAGTTCTTTCAGCACAAATTGTTGCGATTTGAGATGCTCAAGACGAGTTTTTGTACGTTGTTTTTCTTATTTTCCTCTGAAAACGCATTTTTTTTCTTAAAAACTCATATTGCTCCTTAAATTCATGAAACAAACGCATTTATTCTGTGAAATTTGTCAAAACGCGTAATACCCCACCCAACAAATGACGATATTCTGTAAAATTAGCTCCTTTGTGACTAGACCTGGTTTGCGCTTAGGTCATAATATACTAAATAGTTTCCCTATACAATTCAATGTAAAAGCGACAACATTGAGCGAAAATAAATGCAACATTTTGCACATAAAGACCCCCATAACCATACCTTTTCTTAAAGGCCATTCTAAGCGGAATCGATTAATGCACATAAAAAAGATAGGTCATGTTCAATCCAAGAAAGATCTTGACACGAATCAAAATCGACTGTTTTGGCAACTTTTTTTCGGCCGTTTCTTTGTGGAATGTAACCTTTTTCAGTGCAAGGCTTTACTATTGTCTCCAAGTTTATCATTTTTCAGGGATTCGGTTGTGAACACATATTTATGCCCTACCATTATCTCCGAAAGATAAAACCCGAACACTAGTTTAAAGTGTAAAACATGCCCTCGAGTCAACTTTCATATTTTTTTGGAGAGTATAACCTACATGAAACGATCATTTAGTATATTGTAACCTATAAGACAACGTTTACGGTTAACATGCTCTCAGGCAGCTGATACTGAATGTCGAGTCTGATGTGAGTGTTGATATAATGAGCGTGGCGACAACAGTCACACATCGATGTTTGACGTGAGTCGACCGAAACGTTAAGTGGCATTTGAAAAACGAGAAAAGTAATTGATCTATGGAATAACATCGGATGATGTCTTATGCATATATTCAACACAGCTTGTATAAACATATTTGAATTGTTTTAGCAAGTCATAAATGTTGTTATTTTTCAACCAAATTTGTGTTTACCTAATAGTAAATGCAAACGCTTTTTGGTGTATGTATGATGCCCGTACGAAACGCAATATGCACTATTTTTGGTGGTCTAATGCTTGATAAAGTGAAATCGCCAAGCACATTTTATTCCGTTAAAATTGATTTTGTTAAGAACAATACGTATCTCAACATATCATTCAAACATTTTAAATATCACGCGTGTCATTATTTATACGGACATGTGTATGTTTGTTTAAAGTTTATATTTTGCCTTTTATAACACCCATACTTAAGATAAGAGCGGACATGTTCTTTATTAAACACTCTTTTATTTAAACTTCCTACTAGATAAGTGGATTTGACTGTGCATGTACTTTTTATTAACAATATAACAAAAATGATTTATTTTGTATTGAACATACATTTACCTTATTCATATTTGTATAAATTGTGATTTGATTTTTATTAACGCTTGTTCGTGATATTAATTGTAGTTAGTATAAATTACCAGAATTTACGCCTTAAGATATTACTTTTCATATTTTGGATTTAAGTAACATTGGGCGATACAATAACGGCAATAGTAATATTTTTCAGTTTTTCGTCATTTGTATTCAAGTCCGATTTTTTTTAAAGCTTTCCTTAGTAAAACTAAGATAATCTTAACAATACACATATACAGACATAGATGATTCTTTATTTTTGGAACTGGATTGTGTAAATAGGTATCAATATGTAAGTGGTTTATTTGCATTAAATCAAATAATGAAATATACGGTATATAGTGTGCTTTATTTACATGTATTTAATGTATACATAATTTCTTATTTCATGCCACTTTCCCCTTATTATTCCTTATAGCCTCCTTATCGACTCCTCATCGTCTTCTCTTAAAATTCTAAATATTACTCCCCATTACTACTAAATTCTTCCTAACTTCATCCTCACTGCCGTTTGACTGCCCGCACCCGCTCGCTCACCCTCACTGCCTCTTAAATTTCAAATAGTACTCCTCCCTTTAACCCAATTATTCCCCACTTCTGTTGCACTTCCTCTTCGATTCTTCCCCTTTCTGTTCACTTACCCTCACTGCCTCTTTACTTCTCATTAAATGCCTCATCAATTCCTCCTTATTCCTCCTTACTGCCTTCTCATTCATTCCCATTTCGTCATTATTTCGTTATCATTCCTGCTAACTCCCTCAATCATTTATTTATCACTTCCTGCGCATCCTCGCTTCTTAGCAAGTATTAAGCTGCTTACCAGAGAAGAAATAGTCACGGGGCCAAACGGGGTTGAATAATACAAACAGTGGTTGAAATAAACCTGTCTATGTCTTTTTTTGGTTTTCATGGCATTGATCGTTATTATTAAGCGCGAGCAGTAAGAATTCATAATTTATTAACCTGAACAGACATTTAAACCACATGTTCATCTACCTTACTGAAAGATTATGTGCGTAAATGTTCACCGGCCTTATTTATTAAGGCTCGATTTTCGTTGTCGACTCAGATACTACTGAACTGTACCCCGGGTATTTTTTAGTATACTTCAATGTACTCCGGGTACGGCAAATACGCTAAAAGGCAACCGACGATGCTCCCGGATACTTTTAGCACCACATACCACGGGTACTTGGTGTATACTAAATAGAACCCAGTGTACTTTTAAATAGTTCCTGAACCGACAACGACCAACGACCAATTGAGTTGAATTAAGTGTTGAGTACTGGATATAATCGTCTTCTCTTCATGAAATAAAAATAGATTCAAAACACTATGAAATATTATATTTCGCACAGCAAAATGCAAACATAAATCATTTGACTGATGCATAGACACTTGTCCCAACATTGATTTTAGTCTTAATCAGCAGGTGCAATAAAAAATGACGTCAAAATCCCTAAATTTGACAAGACATCTGTGTTGACGTAATCGTTTTATATTGAGCTTTTTATCATAAAAATGATACGAACTCATTACCATCACATACATTTCAATCAATAATAATATATTTTACTTAGTAAGGTTATAATAATACAATCTCAAAACATGTTATCAATGTTTTAATTATTTATGGAGACTATTCTCTGTTAACGACTGCTGACAGATCGAGCAAAACATACGGCATTTTCAAACTTCGTTACTTATTTTCTCTGTAACAACTACGTATGTTTATGTAGTCGCAATTTTTTCACAGTGCCTTTACAAGTTTGTTGATGAAACGGAATGTACGTTTTGTCTTAAACGATAACATAAATTTGAAAAGAGGCATATGGCGAGTGTTTTGTTAGCTTTCTGTATGGACTTATTTTAATGGTGGAAGGAAATATTCTTGAAAAGATAAGAAACCGGGCATAAACACTCGATATTGATTGACTTATTTAAATACAATTTAACTAAAATAATTTTACCAATCCCATATCATTATTATCTGAGTTCGTTCAATTGCACGCCACTTCCCTTTCTACCTAATCGATAAATTAACTCAATTCATCACGCAATCTCTGACACACAACTAATCGTGCATTTTAAAAGGAATATGGATGTTATCAACCCGTTACGATTGATGCTACGGTTTTTTCTTGAGGTTAACAGTAATTATCATATAAAGCTATGAAAAAACAATCAGCCATTCAGGTAAAGTTACACAAATAAAATAGGTGACTGTAATAGTGTTTTAATATTTTTTACAGCCCGTTTTGTAATAAAAACCCGAATTGTAATAATTATTACAAAGTGGGTTGCGATGCATTATTACATTTCGGGTCGACAGTAACAACCCGTTTTGTAAAAAAAAAACGAAATGTAAAAAATGTTATCATGTCCATTAAATCAGAGATACAGACTTTTTTAGAAGTTTTTTTCATGTTTATATAAGTTTTAGAGTAGGTATTGACTGTTCCCCCGACCTTTGTTCTTACAGACTCCATCAACAAATCATGAATGTAATAATTTATAACAAAGTGGGTTGCGATGCATTATTACATTTCGGGTCGACAGTAACAACCCGTTTTGTAATAAAAACCCGAAATGTAATTAATTTTATCATGTCCATTAAATCAGAGATACAGACTCTTTTAGAAGTTATTTTCATGTTTAAATTAGTTTAAGAGTAGGAATTGACGGTTCCCCCGACCTTTTTTGTTCTTACATTATTACATTTCGGGTTGACAGTAACAACCCGTTTTGTAATCAAAACCCGAAATATAATAAATGGTACCATGTCCGATAACGTCCGAGATACAGTTTTGTTTAAATTTATTTTCAATTTTAAATTAGTATTAGAGTAGGTATTCACATTTCATCAGACCTTAGTTCTTATATTTTTTCATCAAAAATCATAAATGTAAAAATATATTACAAAGTGGGATGAGAGAGACCGAGAGAGATAGACGAAGACAGAGAGAGAGATCGACGAAGAGAGAGATGAGTAGAGATAGAGAGAGACGAGATAGAGAGA